>NC_052499.1:46937915-47122437 GCF_016617805.1 Bactrocera tryoni
GAGTCCGTTCAAAAACATTTTTTACTTTTTTGCCTTAAATCATTTGCATTGGGATTCCAGTCTAAATCTTCCCCCTTACATTAACCGTTTAAAACTTATAAATCTCCCGACACTCGCTAGTCGTAGGGAGATGCTTGGTATAATATTTCTTGTAAAACTCATGAATGGGTCAGTCTGTAGCCCATCTCTTTTATCTGATATTAATTTTAACGTTCCCGCTCGCCCTACCAGGCAGTTTAGACCCTTACTTTTAAAATTTTCTAGAACAAATTTTGAGTCAAACGAATCATTCCGCCGTATATGTCATGATTTCAATTTTCATTCCAGCACATTTGATCTAACAGACTCACTCTTTACCATTAAAAAAATTATTTTATCTACTCTTAACAAGTAACATTTAATAATTATAAACTTTAATCTAATTCTTAATTTCGGCTGTTGAAATTTTTGTTTCTGTAGCTGCGCAGCTTAAGATCGCAACGCTTAAAACTCTCTTGCCTTTTATGACTCGGCTAATTCCGCTCGTTCGCGGATTGCGCCCCTCGCGTCGGTTGGGCGGGAGGAGGGTAATCGTTGGGATTATTATTATTAAATAATTAACATTTTCCTTAAGCAATAACTTTCTTTTCTCATTGCACAGACTATGAAGCATTTCGAGTGGATGTTCCTTCAATTCTTTGCCAACTAAGAACTAATTGGACAATTAGTTAATGTACAATTTGGTAAATGGAAAACAATTAAGTTTTTACTTGCTGACTTATAAGTGTGTTTTGACAACCGTTACTCACAACTGACAACTCACAAAGACTTAATGCTAGGTTTTCATCTAAGCAGTTGGCAGACTTTATTGTCGAACTGGATTCAAAGTAATATTATGAATCGAGAAGTGTATAGCCCTTCACACCAAGATAAGTAATTTTCGAGTTTCTTAATAGTTTTAATATTTACTTATGCTTATCGTAAGATTCTTGTGAAAGAATAATTAAATGTTAAAGGGACCTATAAGGCTATTTCAGGCCTCCTTTACTCTTATATAAGCTTCAGGTACAAAAAATTAAGTCCAAATGCACAACTGCGAATAAAAGTATGCACTCTCCAATTTCAAAATTACATATATTCCCTCACAAAAGTCTTATGTGCCTTTAAATACACACAATTTCATTTTGTAATAAGTTATGATGCTCGCCGTACTTTTACCAAAGGACCTTTGGCGCTTTCGAAAGTGTCTGATGCAAAAACTCCTTAACTCGCTTAAGTCAAGGTTGACAAGAGGCTGTCATACGCATACACATATCTGCACTTACGCACACACAACAACAACAACAACACAAACGACGCCAACATGTGCGTGCGTTTACTAACACGACTTACTTGAACGAGAAAACAAATCAGAGGCGAAATGAAAAACGCAAATTAAAGCCGCCGAAAAGTACGCAATGAGGTCAATAAAATGTCGAAGCAGAAGAAACTGCAAAGAAATAAACTAGGCGACAGCAAATGTTGCACAGTGCTTTGCTAAACCCAAGGAGCTGGTAGTAGCAATAATGAAAAGAGACAAAAAAACAAGAAAGAAAGTGGCGACCGGTGGAAGTGAGCGACATCAAACGGAAAGGCGAAACGGAAAGGCAGAAAGCATGTGGTACCATAGGAGGGGCACACGTGGGCGTGTGAAAAGTTGAGCCCAAAAGCAAGCGAAAATGCGTGGGAGGGATTTATGTAAAGCAAAATTCGAAGAAAATATATAAAGCCGCAATAGAAACGCAAAGCAAGGAAGCTGTGCTACACGCGAGGGGCGAAACCGGAAGAAATCTAAGCATTTCATTGCGTGAGAATAGTGGCGAGCAGAACCAAGCTGTTGGGACAGCGTAGGGATCAGCGTGGCAAGTTAAGCCACGGCGAGACAAGGCAACCAAATTCAAATTTATGGACGCTGTCGCGAGAAGCCACAAGCTGTGGCGAGTATACGGCAGCGGGCATATGTGTGAGTTATGTATACTATACGTGTGTTTATCGGTATCTGTGCGTTAGACTGGTTAATGAAAAAATAAGGAAACGTTCTTGGAGACTCATCAAGCGATTTTTTAAGGGATTCGGGAAAATATAGAAGACTAATTTTTTTCGGCGATTGTTTTACATATTTTCTCCCCGATGGAGGTTGTTGCATAAAATTTGGGATATCAGCTGTAACCGGTTGTAGTTTTCTGAGCTTGGACAACTATTCTACAAGTCCTAAACAGCCAAAACGTCGACTAAATTCATAACCAATATCTACGAGTAAAGAAAAACTCGCCGTTCCCTTGACAGTCGGGTCTAAGTAACCGGCAAGGACCCGCATTTTTATACGGCCAAGGACTGCCATCTCAGTTCCATTTCTCGAAATTTCTACAGAAATGTTTTTTGCCGCTATAACAACAACAACTAAAGAATTTTTATATTTTTTAAAGTTCTTAGAAAAACGTTCAGCATGAGAGCCATGAAACCCACTCCAAAAAGTTTGAACTTGGGACTAAAATCGAAAACCCCAAATAAAACAGTAAGAACTTAGAGGTTAACGGTTATCAAATCGAACAGAAATTTACGCTAAATTTAAGTACCACCCTAATATGTGTGCCACACATGAGCAGCCACACCGCAGAGTGAGATGTGTGAAAACTCTACGACAAAAGTGAGATTTTTTTTCCAACCGCGCGAACTTTTTGACACTTATTACGACGAACAAAGTTTTCACTTGCAAATATGAAGCGAAAATAAAATTCTTTGCACAAAAACACAGCTGAGCGGCACGTAAAAGTAGCGAAATAAAAAGCTTTCGCGGGGCATAAATGCACTTGGAAAAGATGGCAAATAGAAATAACGCTGATAAATACGCAAACATGATAAAAATTTCCAACAAAAACAACGCATTGAAATGTAAGTTGAGTGTTTAGAAATGACAATGCGCCCAAAAATATGCTATACACCGAGTGCTCGGCAATCACAAGCAAATTATCGAGCATAAAAACCAAAGTGTATGTCGCAACAAACTCACTGTGTGAGGCGCCTACACAACAATAACAATAAATGCGAAAAATAAATGAGAGAATGCGCATAAAAATGCCTACACGCCTGAGTGTATGTAAATTTGATTGAGTTTATGAGCGCGCGCACACGCACATGTGAGAGTGTGTGTGTGTTTGACATAAAATTTTATTTGCACACTCGACACTTTATTGCCATACACAAACACATATTGGCAAAAGTCACACACAGCGACAGAGAGCGCATTACACTTAGGCACATGGCATACATTTGGGCGCATAAAAGTGACTGTCACAGAGCCAGCCATCATTTCCGCTGATGCCTATCTGCTTATTTATCTTTATATGGCGTTTGTAATGAGTAGAAATTCAAATTTAGTACACACTCCTGCCACAGAAACAAGCAAATAAAGAATCAGCGCTGCGGTATGCGGCAGACTCTCAGGCGACAGCAGCAGCTGCGCGTGTGTGCGCTTTAACTATTTAGCTCGCTACTTTGCGATAAGCATACACCTACTTATTTCGTTTTTCCGTTTTTGCATTTTTAACTAACCGCGTGGGCGTGGCAAGACTTGCTCATTACGCGCCGCCAGACGCTGGTGCTTGTGTCGGATGTGGCAACGCTTGAGCGACAATCCAATTTCGTTACACTGCTGACTGATGACTTTGATGCTGTCGCTAGCAGCTGATAAGCGTGTGCGGCGCGGCGCGGCGCGGCTGCTTTCATGTTGATTAAATTATAAAAATTTACTTACTCAACTGCCGCGCTAGGCGTCAGTGGCTGCGGTGTGGTGGCTAAGGTGTCGCATGTGGTGTATGCGTGTTGTTGTTGGTGGCACGGCACACTGGGGTGTCGCCTTTTTATTGCCGGCAAATTTTCACATTTAAATGTGTGCGCTTTAAGTGTGATTGGCGTCATTTATTTTGACTGTTTCTGGTTTCCTCTCCTTTATGGCCGTGACAGTCGTACGTGGCAAAAGTAACGGCAATTTTATTATTTTTATTTATTCGTCTCTCTTTTTTGCTGCATATGCTTGCCACTTTTCGCTTAATTTCTATTTGAGCTTGGCTTTATTTGCTGTCGTTTTTAAAGTCTACTTTTTATTGCTGTGAAATCATTTTAAATTGATTTTAAATTGAATTTGTCTGCTTTGCAATGAAATACCGCACAGATCTATGCATGTACACATATTTTTATGCGCTTTCGTTTTCATTTTCCAAGCATTTTATGCAGTGCCACAGTATCTATAAAAATTAAACCCAAACGGCGTGTAGCTGTGTCGTCTTTTAGGCGCACAGCCGTGTTTTATGCTCATTGTAGATCACTTTTTTACGATTTCTCGCAACATTTGCGATAACGGCAATGTGTTGAGTAGAGAATATGCACAGAAAATAAAAATAAACGCTCAGCAGTCCAATGCAATTGCGTTAAATGGCAATGAAGTGAACTTCGCCGAGCACAAAATGGTCAGATTTAACTGACACTTGCTGTCAGTTGTCACATAATTTCAGCAAACATCAATTAACATAAAATTGTACAAATATTTGAAGAGTCTTAAATAAAAACGGTTTCAATAAAGTGGGGTTAATTCAGCCTTGATGACCTAATTTCATACGATTCAGTATTAAAAATATTAACATGTTGCAAGATATGAAAATCCAGCGAAAAGAAACATTTAAAAATAAGTATTTTGGTTGTATGGGTCATCTATCGGGTGATTTTTTTGAGGTTAGGATTTTCATGCATTAGTATTTGACAGATCACGTGGGATTTCAGACATGGTGTCAAAGAGAAAGATGCTCAGTATGCTTTGACATTTCATCATGAATAGACTTACTAACGAGCAACGCTTGCAAATCATTGAATTTTATTACCAAAATCAGTGTTCGGTTCGAAATGTGTTTCGCGCTTTACGTCCGATTTATGGTCTACATAATCGACCAAGTGAGCAAACAATTAATGCGATTGTGACCAAGTTTCGCACTCAGTTTACTTTATTGGACATTAAACCAACCACACGAATGCGTACAGTGCGTACAGAAGAGAATATTGCGTCTGTTTCTGAGAATGTGGCTGAAGACCGTGAAATGTCGATTCGTCGCCGTTCGCAGCAATTGGGTTTGTGTTATTCGACCACATGGAAGATTTTACGCAAAGATCTTGGTGTAAAACCGTATAAAATACAGCTCGTGCAAGAACTGAAGCCGAACGATCTGCCACAACGTCGGATTTTCAGTGAATGGGCCTAGAAAAGTTGGCAGAAAATCCGCTTTTTATCGACAAATTTTGTTCAGCGATGAGGCTCATTTCTGGTTGAATGGCTACGTAAATAAGCAAAATTGCCGCATTTGGGGTGAAGAGCAACCAGAAGCCGTTCAAGAACTGCCCATGCATCCCGAAAAATGCACTGTTTGGTGTGGTTTGTACGCTGGTGGAATCATTGGACCGTATTTTTTCAAAGATGCTGTTGGACGCAACGTTACGGTGAATGGCGATCGCTATCGTTCGATGCTAACAAACTTTTTGTTGCCAAAAATGGAAGAACTGAACTTGGTTGACATGTGGTTTCAACAAGATGGCGCTACATGCCACACAGCTCGCGATTCTATGGCCATTTTGAGGGAAAACTTCGGAGAACAATTCATCTCAAGAAATGGACCCGTAAGTTGGCCACCAAGATCATGCGATTTAACGCCTTTAGACTATTTTTTGTGGGGCTACGTCAAATCTAAAGTCTACAGAAATAAGCCAGCAACTATTCCAGCTTTGGAAGACAACATTTCCGAAGAAATTCGGGCTATTCCGGCCGAAATGCTCGAAAAAGTTGCCCAAAATTGGACTTTCGAATGGACCACCTAAGACGCAGCCGCGGTCAACATTTAAATGAAATTATCTTCAAAAAGTAAATGTCATGAACCAATCTAACGTTTCAAATAAAGAACCGATGAGATTTTGCAAATTTTATGCGTTTTTTTTTTTAAAAAAAGTTATCAAGCTCTTAAAAAATCACCCGATATAAAAGTAAAGGACAAGTTGATAGAAAGTAAGAGATTTTCCATTACGCTCAAGTATTTTTAAGGTTAATCTTACATCTAGAAGAAGGAAAATGTACTCAGAAGAATCACACGATAATTGTCCCGCTATAAGCATCTGGGGTCCCAACGATATCATACACTGGAGGAGATGCAGATATTGAGGCCGCAGGGTCTGTTAAAATTCGCGTTAAGCGCAGGCATCCTAAAAGATGGCCACCCTTCTTGAGGCTAGGAACCGAACTCCAACTGACATTGCAAAGCATCAAAACTAGTATATGCGTGTCTTATTGGTCTACAAAATTCACCGAACATGAACTAAGTTATGTTTTATGGCAAAGATGCATGTGTTGTAAGCCTTATGCTCTTATAAGAAAAAGCTATGAAAGCCGGTGACCTCTTTTAGTGGAACGTATAACTTTATGAAACATTGCATATATATCGATATTATATAACGATATCAAATTCAGTGTGACTCTCTTCCTGGTTTCTAACGAAAATTTGATAATATCGATCTTCCGATAGATATAAAATCATTACTTTGCGAGTGTGAAGAAAATAATATACAATTCACCCAGTGTTAAATTGGAAGCGGCATTGAGGATGTTACGAAGTACTACATTGTCTAAGTGGAACATTAATCGTCTTGAAATCAGCAATCAACCGGCTTTCTCTCATTTAAAACGCTAATTTATTTTACTGCATTAATTCTTAAACGAATTCAAATCGAGTTGAAACTGTAGTACAACTCTGCGGGGTTGTTGTCCGTACTGGAAATTTTGCTGTGTTTAACTCCACGGGTTGTTGTCCAGAATGTAAATTTAGATGTGTGCATTGATAGATCACAATCAGCAATCAGCTATGAAATTTAATCATTACAAGAAATACAAAATTAAGAACACATCCTGGTATAACCACTGATCATAGATCCAGCAAAAGGGACAAAACTGGTTACTCAATTATAAACTTAATGTATTCAATTATTACATGCCTTTCACACAGGGGGATGGAGTCATATGTAGAAGTTCACGCAAGTGAGGAAAGTTCTCTGATCGCCATTCACTTGGGAGTGGCCAGAAACGATTATTTTACATATGATTCAAGCAGCTCACTACTTCCGGTCTTTGACCAAGTATCCTCTGGGTAGCCTAAGAACATCCGTTTGAAGGCGAGCTAAAGTGAGAAGGCGAAACATCCCCTCCGCAAGGTTGTGCGCTGGGTGTGGGACCCGCCACGTACAAAATTCTACCAATGAAAATTAGCAAACAGCCTCGGATGAGAGAAAATCTTGCCAACAGGTGCTACTTCGGATTGAGTAGGCAATTGAGAAGCAAAGTCCTCTCTCAACGAAAAAAACCAAACTCTATAAGTCACTCATAATTCCCGTCCTGCTATATGGTGCAGAGTCTTGGACGATGGCAACATCTGATGAGTCGTCGTTACAAGTTTTCGAGAGAAAAGTTCTGCGAAAGATTTATGGTCCTTTGCGCGTTGGCCACGGCGAATATCGCATTCGATGGAACGATGAGCTGTACGAGATATACGACGACATTGACATAGTTCAGCGAATTAAAAGACAGCGGCTACGCTGGCTAGGTCATGTTGTCCGGATGGACGAAAACACTCCAGCTCTGAAAATATTCGACGCAGTAGCCTGCGCCGGGGAAGCAGAGGAAGAGGAAGACCTCCACTCCGTTGGAAAGACCAAGTGGAGAAGGACCTGGCTTCGCTTGGAATATCCAATTGGCGCCACGTGCGAAAAGAAAAAACGACTGGCACTCTGTTGTTAACTCGGCTATAATCGCGTAAACGCTGTCTACGCCAATTAAGAAGAAGAACACACACGGTCTATAAAGTAATGCAGGCCTATTGTTGACCTAATGGCAGGTCATAACTCACTGGCATCACATGCGATCCGGATGAGCATAAGTAACGACGATAAGTTAAGAAACTACTTCACTGCATGAGAGAGACGCTGGAACAGTTCCTATGCTTCTGTCCAGACTTATCTAGTCTTCGTTTCAGTTGTACAAGAGCTTCGTATTGTTTTCAAAAGCCTTTTTGTTGACAGATTACGCTCGAGTCGTGTCAAGCTGTCATGTTATTTTTGTTCAGTGTGGTTTGGCATTTCATCAAGGAAAGACTTACGTCTGAGCAACGTTTACAAATCGTTCAATTTCATTATGAAAATTCATGTTCCATAAAGAATGTGTTTCGCTCTGTTCGTTCACCATATGGTCAACATAATCTCTCTGTTGATAGTACTATTCACAACACGATCACCAATCTTGAGACACAACATTTATTATCGGATAATATTCGATCGAATAGAGCACTGCCAGCATGCAGTAAAGCTATATTTTAGCAGCTGTAGCTGAGAGTATACACGAATATCGTGGAGAGTCGATTGAGCGCCGTTAACAGCAATTCGGACTGACGTATGGAACGACTTATTATTTTACGTCCAAATTGCCACATTTGTCACGAAAAGCACCTTGAAAAGATTCAAGAGCTGTCATTTCATTCAGAAAATGTTTTGTGAGCCGGTGGAATTATCGGTCCATATTTTTTCAAAAATGATGCTGTTGAGAACGTAACCGTCAATGGCGACCTTTATCGCGTCATGATAACCAACTATGTGATGCCTAAAACTGAAGTCCGTGATCTCGGTGACATTTGGTTTCAACGAGGAAACTTTTCGATTTATGCGTAATCCGAAGCCGCTAAAACAAAGAAAGACTCTTGGAAGTTAAAGTTAAGCTCGGCAAACTCTGAATTATTATTTGTGATAACCAATTATTATTATTATGTGGGAATATGGATTGAATTCAAAAATTTAATTGCTGACCATTAGAAATAACTTTGATTGATCTTAAAGTTTGCCAGCAAATTTTAGCACTATTTTAAACTCAGCTCCCTAAAAAGACTAAATGATATCCCCAAAAGCAAGGACATTGCAATTAAATAGATATCTTCATACCTCTGTCGCTTAAATCACTATAAATAACAAATTCCCAGCACTGAGCGGCAACTGCGACATTTTGCCAGAGTTGTCAAGGCAGCCTCACCGCACTTCCGAAAGTTTGCAACAACACCCGAGCGCACAAGTTACAGAAAATCTTTGGTGCATGTACACGCATATAAACAACTATCTTTGATTGTAAATGTATGGGTGCAACCTACAGACACATACACGTAAAATTTATTGAATGACTCAAAATAGTTGCTTACAACTACAAATGCAACGCCGTGAAAGCTTTTACGATATTGCTTAGCGGCAACCACAAGCCAAGCACCCATACATACATACATACACAATACATATGTAAAGTATATTTGCAGTATACAGCTTTGCCGCGCTTTCATCATCGGTTCGACAAGCGCTTGTTGCATAGTTTTAGGATAATAAAACTGATCGCTGAAAGGTGCAAGTTTCTTAAGACGCGCCACAGCGCCACAGCTCGTTGGGCGTCGGCGACTTTATTGATTTTTTATTTATGTGAGTGTTGTGTGCGTATGTGTGTGTGCGCTTCTAACTGTAAATATAGTTTGTAAAGTGTGTTTGTGCGCTGGCAGCGTAGTTTAAATATTAAAAACTTTCATTCAACGTTAATGCTTCGTCTGTCGTGCTTGTTTGTTTGTTTGGCTGTGGTTGCTGTTTTTTTTTTGTTGTTGCTTTGCTGGTTTCTCATTTTCCAGCAAGTTTATTTCCATCAACGCAGTTGCTGTTGATTTAGTGCCAAGCGAAGAGTGAATGTCCTTGCTGCTGGCTTTGGCGGTGCTTTTCATCGTAGTTGTATGTGTGTGTGTGTGGGTGTATGTGTTTGCCTTATGAATTATTAGCACGTAAATGTGTGTGGGAGGGTGGTATAGTTATTAAAAATCTACATAAAAGAAATTACTATTTTATGGCGAGCAGTAGTTGTGTGGGTGCAAAGGAAAGTGTGAAAATATTTTCACCGGAGGTTGGGGAGATGGAGCCTTTGATGGAGCTTCTCTCGTGGGTATGCTTTGAAAAGTGTTTTTTTTTCAACTGTCAGAGAGTCTATAAACAAGAATGTCAATTCCCAAGAAAGCCAGTTTTATCTTAACGGAATTGACCTGCATTTTATCTGGCTAAGTTTTAGATCTGCTTCTCTAAGGTCAAAAATAATAGTTAGTGAATCAACCAATAGCGAATTTTTGAGAAAGAGAGAAGAGGTCCAGCATGCGGTTTGTATATGGACATTTAGCCGTGTTTAGATTACGAGTGTCCCTTATTTCTACTTTATCTATTGCTAATGAATCTATTATCTTGAAGAGTATAGAAATCATGAGCAGCTTAACTAATTCGATTATAAGGGCCTCTAGGTAATATGTTTCTACTGAAAATGAAGCCAAGTTTTGATTTTTTTTAATTAGTGACCTAGCCGCTTTCCACATCATCAAAAAAATACTTCTGATAGAAGGAAGGTGATTTTGGTATCTAGTTTTGCTCAGAAGACAACACATCCCACGCGCTTAGGGGTATATTAAGTGTGTTACGAAGTTAATACCGACAAGAAACGTCGAAGGCTCTATAAAGTATACACAAATAGTACATAAATGATCTACTTAACGAGCAGAGTCGAATTAGCTATATCCATCGATAGTTGATCGATTTTAATCAAATTCTTGCACGGAAAACTCTTTTATTTGACAAAATAGGTTAGATTAGGTTAGGCAAAAAGGGTGATATTTGTGAGAGCACCATTTGTGAGGGCACCATTGTGATGCTTCTTAGTACGGATAAAAAATCTATCGTATATCTACAAGAGCAAGTCATACATTTTTTAAGCTAATTAATAATTACTCTAAGCAATTCGAAGGGTTCATAGAAAATATGACAGTCAAGATGCTTGAACCTAAGCCGGACGAAAGCTAAACAGTGCAGGAAAAAGTGTCTAGCCGTTTTCAGCTCCTCATCCTCTCAGCCACTTTGACAAGTTTGATTCTCTAAAATCTTTGGTCTCATAGCGTGAGCGCCAATGAGACAATGTCCTATCATTGCAGCCGTGTGAATCTTTCTAAAAGCTAGCAGTTCCAAGGACTCTTTGTTTTCCACTCTGGGCTAGAATGCTTTCGAAATCCCAGAAGTTCTAGTTGTTGATCAACGCTTACTGAGCTCGCGTCAGGCACATAGGTTCGAGTGCGCTCGAGTGCGAGGGAAACACTTGCTCTTTCCCATCCTAATGGAATTTGAGTAAGAGTGCATTTTTTAGCGCGCCAAATTAAATACGGGAAAGTTGTAAAAAGTTACAGCTCTTCAAAAATGAGCAAAAATAATGAAGAAATTCGCTATATTTTGAAATTTTTGTATAAAAAAGGGAAGCTTACGGAGACGATGTATCAGTTCGTGTATCACAACAATGGTTCGCCTGCTTGCGTTCCAGAAATTTCGATGTGAAAGATGCACCTCGCTCTGGGCGACCTATCGGCCAGCATATGCAGCATCGCTAAGGAACTTAATATTCATCATCAAACGGTTTTAATCTATTTAAAGAAGGCTGACTACAAAAAGAAGCTCGATATTTGGGAACCACATGAACTGTCTATGAAAAATTCAATGGAGCGAATCAACATCTGCAATTCTTTGCTGAAACGAAATGAAATCGAACCACGTCTGAAGCGAATGGTAACAGCAGACGAAAAGTGGAAGGATATGATGACTGTTTGGTGGAATTGAAAAGGAATTATCCACTATGAGCTGCTCCAGCCTGCTCGTACGTTTGATTATACATTTTACTGTCAACAACTAATGAGATTGAAGCAAGCAATCGAAAAAAAAGGCCAGAACTGATCAACGGAAAGGGCTTCGTCTTCCATCAAGACAACGCTGATAAACACATATCTTTGATGACGCGGCAAAACTGGGAGAGCTTGGCTGGGAAGTTTTTATGCATCCACAATAGAGACCTGATCTTGCACCATCGGATTACCACTTGTTTTGGCCAATGAAGAACACCCTTTATTGGGTAAAGTTGGCTTCAAGAGAAGCCTGAGAAAATTACTTGTTGCAGTTGTTCGCCGAGTAACCAGAAAAGCTTTACACTGATAGAATGATGTCTCTGGCGGAAAACTGGCAAAAAGTGGTCTACCAAAATGGTACATACTTGGTTCATCAAAATTCATTATAAATAACAAAAAAAATAAAAGTTGAAATTTGATTAGAAATACGAAAAGCTTTTTCGACTACCCAACACATGTATATATTGAGAGAAAGATATCAAATTTTCCTACATAATTTAAGAATTCAGTAAATTTTTCTTTAACAACATAAGCTTCAAATATTAATCTTTATATTATTTTTATGCTCAGCAATAAAAAATTTCGATGCTTGCATTAAAAGTAAATATTTTTTTGTTCTAATTTTCACTTTTCTGATATTTTTTGACAGAAATTACTCAACTCATCATCGACGTGCGTTCAATTTTGCATTTTCCATCGTTACAAAAAAACTTTAAAATTAAAAATTTTAATATTTTCCTTCATCTGCTTAAGCACTCATCGAAAGAAAATATTTTGTTTGAAAAAGCAAGTGAATAAAACTGCACATTGAATTGATTTATGACAGCCTAAGGACCAGCTTTCAAACAAAACTGAATTGCTACAAAAATTTGCATACCTAAATACTATTGCTGGCATACAAACACACACACACACACGCTTACACATATATGTAAAAACCTTCCGTCATAGCTTTGAACACGCACAAATTGCATAAGACGAGCAAGAATTTAATATCACTCATTTGCATATTTACATTTCCGACAAATTAGTCAGTTGGGAGCGAGGACACAGATTGACTTCGCCGGAGATATTAATGAATGAAATGTTTACATAACGGCTCACTATGCCGGCAACATTGTATGAATGGCTGAGCAAGCGGCAGTGAGCAGTAGTAAGCTCAGAATATAACTAATGGCTTTCTGACAGACACAAACACATACACATATATATATATTTAGTGGCGTATGTGCTTGTCGGAAGTGACATATTTGCTGGCATATACATATATAAATAGACTACAACAAATATTTTGACAACGAAAATAGCATTCATTCAAGCTAGAAATATTTACACATACTTATGTACATACGTTTGCATATATAATTACGTATTTACGGCGTTGGCGTACATATGTTTAGTTATATATTTATATGTGTTGATATTTTTAGTGCCGTTATTAAATATTTTAGTGCGTCAGTGAAACTTTTTGACACAAATTTGACAACGAGAGACGAATTAGTCATGAAAGGGTTTATATTTAGTTAAGACAACGGTTTTTATGCAGTTTGTACATATGAAATTATAACGGGTTTCTTGCGTAGAACTTGGCAAAAGATACACTGAGTGTATGCCTGTCAAATTTTCAAGTTTATCCTTTGCCAAACTGGTTTTGGCACAAATTGCGAAAAACCTCGTCAGATGGGGCTGTGGTCGATATAGTTAGAAATACTATATTTACGGTTCGACTTCGAACATTTTTAATTAATTTATAAGGTCTGTGCCAAAAAGTAATGCGCCATAAAAAACTGGAAATCATTTATTTCCATTTCACAGCTTTGACAAGTGCCTGTTCAGAAATATTTGATATATTATATATATTAGATATATTTGCGACATAACTTCCAAGTATAGCAGAACTGGTAAAAGAATCCGGCAAACATTTGGAAACTGGATCAAGTATCAGAAATGATCTACAAATATAGAAAAGTTTATTAATTTTGAAAGTATTTGTATTCGAATCGCAATTCCAATTACTTATAATTTGGGTGTGTGTCTTAGCTAAAGGATTTTTCACTGTTGTAAGCACAATTTTGGAAGAAATATACAAACATATATGCTAAAAGAAGTGCTTTTGAAGAGTTAATACAATCGATAATAACTATTTTTAACGGCTTAGCACAATAGGCCAAATGAAAAGTCTCCGGCCCACCATAGTAAAATATATTTTTTGGCCAAATTCATTTTTTTATTCAACATAGTACCTTTAAAGGATGATATATTGACTACAGTGACCCTTCAACTTCGTTTTTTTTTACTAAACTATTACTGATTACAGCGATCTTCCAATCTTACGATACCATTTTTGTACTTCGATTTGTGCTTTTCTTCAAAATAGCTGTAAGCCTTAGTTTCGACGATTTCGACGATCACATTTTCATTCGACAAAATTTCTTCGCGGCGAGAATTCTTTTGAGTTGTGCGAACAAGAAATAGTCGTTGGGGCCAGATTTGGATAAAATCGAATCCCAATTCAGGCATTGTTGTCATCGTTTTCACTGACTTGTGAAACGATGCACTGTCTTGTTGAAACAGCGCTGGTTTTCTTCAAATGCTGCCATTTTTCAACGATTTCGTCCTTCAAACGATCCATTAATGTTATATAATAGTCGCTGTTGATAGTCCTTTCTTTTGCAAAGCCATTTCGTATAAAATATTATATGCGCTTTCCAAAATGCGGACACCATAACCTTGCGAGCCGACAGTAATGTTGTACCACCCGGCAACGGGTTCATCACATGTAGTGCACTCTGATGATTGTCGATTAGACTTCGAAGGGAAATGATGGAGCCATGTTTCATTTATTGACACATACCGACCCAAAAACTCAGGTTAATTACGCTTGAACATCTCTAAATACTGCGTTGTTTTTAGTCAAAAGAGATCTCGTGTGTTACCTACTTTGCAGAGAGCTTTCTCATACTCAAATATTTGCGAACGGTGTAATATATACATTCAGTTAATCATTTTGGTGTGCCTACCATCTCGAACAACTTGTTTTTACGATCATCCAAAACCAGTGGCGTAGCTAGGGGGGGCGGCAAAACGATCTTCGCTGTTTTTAAAGCTCCAATTCGGGCAAAAATTCCTGAAAATTTTGTCAAAAGTGTACAAGATATAGGGCGAAAATGGGTTTTTTATGGCTTTTAATAAGATGTTTTGTAAATTTACTATCAATTTCCTCAAAAACCGTATTGTTAGAATTTTGGAACTTCAGAACTTGCGTGGCCTTCCTAAATTTTATATACTTAATATCGAAGATATTTAGGTAGGTAGATAAAGGGGTCGGCAGAACATCCTTGGCCCCGGGCGCCCGAAGTTGTAGCTACGCCACTGTCCAAAACTATTTTGTGAACTCATTTGATGTTTTCTTCTAACAATCTCTTTTGGGCATTCACCATTTTTCGTGCTCATATAGCTTCGTTCAAACTCAGCAAATCACTTTTTCAACGGTTTATTTCTCTGGTGCAGAGACCATCTACTGTTGAGCAATTCAAACCTTGCCTTCAGCAGTATTTTTTTCGTGTAAAAAGCAATATTTTATTGCAATAACAAAAGTTATTTCACTCAAAATGAAATAACTCCCAAGCGAATGATCCGACAGCTGCCAAATTTATACATGCGGCTTTTTAAGCACATTCTGAAGGTAAGGGACAACTAAAATAATATGGAGTTAATTCCAGTAGAGTCATCTATGTGGCATGCCGGGGACTTTTTAATTGACCTGGTGTAACTAACAAGCTATAAAGTGATTAGTAGTAAAAATTAGATATTTTTTCAACAAAAAAACATGAAAATCACAAGTTTGTGGGACGTTTAAAATCAAGAAAAAATATTTCAAAATAAAAGTAAAGACAATAACTATCTACAAACTCCAAGAAAAAATGCTGAAATGTTTTAGTTCAAAAGTCTTTATAGTATGCAATTTGCTGAAACTTGAAGAAGAAGAGTAAAACACTGAAAACTTTGAACGTACTTTATGAATGTTTTAAGCTGATTATTACTTACAGATAAGTTAGAGCTTGTCATATATTGAAACATGCTGCCAAATAAACATATTGTATTTTCGCTGAACTAAAATAAAATCTTCAAGTTTTGGGTATGTGTATTTGCTAAAAACATAAGCGCCCAAGTGTAGGCAATAATTGATGCCTTCTTTGCCTTAAAGAAGCTTGCCCTTAAAAGTAGGCAACATTTTATACAAATATAGATTTGTTCAACGCAATTTACAATACAGCGTTACATAAAAGCATGCTTTGCGAATAATTCATAGAGATTGGCGTAACATGATGTGAAGGAAAATGAAACGCAGAACGAATCAATCTTAAAAGGAATGAGATTCGTGCAAATATTTGTGATTTCTTAATTTTATGATGTTAGAAGATTATAAATGACAGTGTTTCTATTGCTAATATTAAGAAAATAAAATAATTACAAATACTCAATAAAAGTAATAAAACATAACCTTAATTTTGGTATGCTAAAAGTCAAGTATTGGGCTCCACAAAAGCAGCTTTGACTTTAATGTCAACTAACAGCCACAATTGACAGTTATATGCCTACTTCACTTCTACTTAACTGACACAAAAGCTGCTCGAATATTTATCGGTACAACCCCACATATAAAAAAAATAATGAAAACATCGAGTATAATATTTTTATGCGTATAACACTCATACTAATACGCACGCACACACTCGCAACGCTGCGGAAGTCATCAAAAATGTAATGCGCTCAAACGCCAACGACCTCATCATTTCCAGAGCGCACACTTAGCTCATTCAGCGGCGCTTCATTGTTATAAGAATATATGAACGTGCTGCTAAAAAATACAATACCCCCGCACATAGGCATACACACACACAAACGCAGCGCCGCAAATTCAATAAAAACATGCTGAAATACTTTATGCCAGGCCAAAAAGAAAGTGAAGAAGAAGAAGAAAAAATTATATAAATATTAAGTGGTAGTCATATAAAAGAAAATGAAATTTCCTTAACCAAATATGCCGAGGAATAATTTGTAGAGCAACGTCGAAATTGAGAGCCAGCCGGCCTGACTGAAGAGCGCACGCTGTGCGGCTTGTATCTTGAAGCAGAAAATAGAGACGAAAAAAAAAAGTAAATTCCAGCAGCTCATTGCTGCCACAACGGCCAGCGGCAAAATTTGTGGGTAACAGTAATTTGCTTTACTGCAATATTTAAATGCTAACCGCTAAGGCCACACCTCCCGCCTCATTTAACCTGGACGCAATAATTTCTTTTATCATAAAATACCCACGCCAAGGGTTCGGCACAATTTCGAAATCCCAGAAATCGAAAAATGTGCAAGGATAGAATAGAGCTGGAAGCTGCAGGAAACAAATAAAAAAAATGAGAAAAAATATATTTGCTATGAGCACAGCAGATCTACATGAAAATAGACACGCACACACTTACATAAAAATAGAAGGATATGCCCTTGCAGCTTGCAGTGTTGCCGAAAATTGTTCAAATCATGCGGAAATGTGATTGCATGCACCGCAGGCTAAACTTTATGCATAGCAGTAGACTCACCATGCACACACACACTCGCGCCCATACACTTATACACACACTCATGCATGTAATAACAAAATTTGGAAACCAATTTATGCTGTGGCTAAAAATGCGGCCGAAATTCATGAGCCTCCTTGAAGTGGTGAGCTGCTGTATGTCTGTGTGTTGCTTTATGCTGGTGTGTTGCCGCCGAACTGTGGTGTGTTGCAGTGTGCTGTAGTCGGTGGTGTCAGGTGTGGTATAGCATTAATTTTTCGCTTCTGGCAAAAGTGGCTGCTCCTTCGAAGGAGAGTATATATACGTACTTATATGTACGTTGGTAAAAAGAGTTTTTTGGAGTGAAATGCTGATATTCAGATTTTTTAGAAATTTTTATTTTTTCATGAGTAAAGTTAAGTAAGGCGGTTGGCTATTTGCTTTTTCGTTTATCTTAATATTGAAGGCAATGTCATAAATATATTATAGATATTATGTGGAGTTCAGAAGGCGTAAGAGTTATGGATTTAGAAAATTTCTGTTTTTTTTTTTTCAAAAAATAAAAATTAAAAAACTCGTTTAATCAGTGGCTACACCACTGTGTGAGTGGTTTTGTAAATTTATCTTGCTTTTAAGTTAGCAGTTCATGACGTTATTTTCAACTTTGGTGTGCGTGCTGGACTTGTGGCAAAATTGTGGAAATTAAGTTATTTTATTTCACGGAGAAGTGTCAAAAAAGTTGTCACTTTAAGAAACTCTAAAATTTGCTCTCAGCTAAATTCTTTAAAGTTGATCCACCAGAGTCATAATGGGAACCTGGCCATTCTATGGAGATTTGATTTCCTTATCCTGAAACAGACTTATTGCATTTTCGTCTACAGGCATCCTCACTTATACCTAATATTGAATGAATATTTCGTCTCGTATTCATATGTGATTAATATTTCTTAACAAAGCTTAAGATTCGAAACACTTCAGGGCGTTCTACAAATATCACCTGTGGAAAAAACTGGTGGCCTTGCATTTTTTGCCTGAAAGGGTTATGTAAACGAAGCGTGCAGCATAGGATACATCGAAGCTTAGAGGGAAGATGGACGTGGGAGACTTCATAAATTCTGTCTTCACTTGTTTGATAATCAGCGTACTCTTCGTAACACTGTCAGCCATCTTGAACCCAGCATTCATTATTGGATTATATCTGACAGAATAGACCAAGTGCAGCACGCAGTGAAGAAAGTATAGTAGCCGTAGCTGAAAGCGTACACGAAGAACATGAAGAGTCGATTCCGCGAATTAAAAGACTTTTGCGCTTTTTACGTCGAGATCTGAAATTGAAAGCGTACAAAATACGGCTTGTGTGAGAACTGAAACCGCTCAACCTTTCCAAGCTTCGGTCTATGGGCTCTTGATTCCAAGAAGAAACGACTTTTTCGAGCCAAATTTTGATCAACAATGAGTCCCATTTCTCGCCCAATGGGCTTGTAAACAAGCAAAATTGCCGCATATGGGACGAATGACAACCTGAAAAGATTCATGAGCTACCATTTCATACAGAAAAGAACAACGGTTTGCTTTCATTTAAGGGCCAGTGGAATTATCGGTCAATATTCCGTCAATAGCGATCGTTATCGCGCCATGTTAACCGACCATTTGATCTCTGAAGTTGAAGCTCCTGATCTCGGCGACACTTTGGTTTCAGCAAGACAGCGCCACTTCTCACTCATGGCATCAATCAATGGATTTATTGAGAGAACACTTCGGTGAGCAGATAATTTCAAGTTTTGGGCCGGTCGATTGTCCACCAAGATGGAGTGATATCACACCGTTAAACTTTTTCCTGTGGGAATATGGAAATTGTAGAGTATTTACATATATCCGGCTTCGATTAAGGTCTTGAAGCAAAATATCACACGTGTCATTTGCCAGTAACCAGTTTAAATTGTCGAACCAGTTGTGGCAAATTGGACTCAACGGCTGAACTATCTAAGATGTAGTCGCGGTCAACATTTGCAAGAGGTTTATGTTAAAAATTGCAAATTAAACTTGAAGTTTCTGTGTCTTTTCTTTAAAGAATTAGGAAACCTAGAAGTGGATTACCCTTTAATTGCCGATTATGACCTATATATTGATTCGGGTGTGATGAGCGACCATATAGTCGGACCTACGCAACCGAATCTTAGCCCGATGGATATCCAGCCAAGGACTGTCAACTTTTTGACTTTCTCACAATTTTATGGTGAATTTTTTCTGTCACGAGATCATCAGCAATAAACGTCTAACTATCCCAGCTAAAAGTATAGTTCTTCCAATCTTTATCTAACATCTGACACGAAGTTAAACTACTTCGTAATTTTTTTCTGGTTATAAAAAAAAACTGTAGGCAATTTCAACATGATTGGATCCTAGCAGAAGAATACGCAGTAGATATTTTACGGGATGCACACGATCTCCTACGGCGTTAAGAAAATTGTTCCACGGACTACTCCGTGGATGAAACCTAAGAAGCTGTACTAAAAGCTATTCTAAGCAGAGTGACCTACAGTCATAAAAGAACATTTTTTTTGGAAAAAAAGTTATATTAGATAAGTTAGATCCCTCATAACAAAAACTCGGCGTTGCATATAATTTTTGCTTTACATAAATTTTTTAGTGGTTTTTGATCTGTTGAAACTGAATTTTAGATCACAACAGAAAAATGTTTGAAGATAACTCATGTACAGGTTATCTGATGCAGCTCATTGCACTAAGCGGTTACACTTTAGAAGGCTGTAACTCAAAAACTATTTGAGATATCGATTTGAAACTTCAGCTTGTCATTTCTAAAACTATAGCTTGTCGGAATATGAAAAAAAGTGTATTATTTTAAATTTGAAACTAAAAAAAATTTTAATGTCTAGAGAAAAAACTGCACTGCATTAAAAAATTTCGCTTAAAACTGCTGAGAAAAATCAGTCTATTTTACATTTCTAGTTTCAACAAGTTTCTTTTCAGCTTCTTTGGCGGCATTTGACTTACTCCTTCCATCGTACCCCCACATTTAAATAACAAAATTATAGTTTATAGTTTTAGCTCTGCACGCCATTCAATATGCGCCTCACAATCACCCACTAATTATGTAAATTTAAACATAGGCTTCGAAGTAGCGCCAACGCCTAAGTTTGCCGGTAGTGACACGTCCACATATTTCCTTTGTTTTATTTCACTTTTTTCTTCTGCTGCTTATACTCTGTGATTTACGCTTTCAACCCATTTCTTAGAGCGCAGCGCACGGCTCTAAACTCCAACTGTGCGGCCTAGCGTAGAGGAAAACCGACAATCTTGGCGCACAGCTTCTTCACAAGCGACCAATTATGCTGTCACTGGCAGGCTGGCTCACGGGCAGAGGAGCCTGTCTGAGACCGTTGAAGTATGTCTACAATTATTCGCACTTCGCTTATGTGCGCATATTCCAATTAAAAAGTAGAGAATAAAAAAACCAAAAACAAAAAAAAAAATACAGCAACAACAACACAGCGAGAAGTACACCACTTTTAGAGGAGTGTGCAGTGGTGGCTGGCGCGCACTACTACTCCAGCAACTATTGGAGGAATACACATGTATCCACAGTCTTCTTAATTTCAGCCACACTCGCATTGTCTGCGGCAGCAAAGAGCGAAGGGTTACGCCCCGCGCAATGCCAAAAGCTTTTTGCCTAATGAAAATTAGTATTTTGCCGTTGAATGATTTTGCTGCTGCCTCAATACTGTGGCTTTGTTGTTGCATTTGAACGCATAAATTTTGTGCACATCTCCCTTGCATGCATGTATGTACATATCTGCGTGTGTGAGTGAGTGTATCTATGTAGTTGTGTGCAACTGTCTGCTAGTAACTCTCGCAGCGGGCGGCAAAGTAAATTATGACATTTAAGCTGCTGCGCGACTTCCTGCTGCCAGTGTCAAGCCAAATCCATTGCCCTGCACCTCAGCTACATGCTACATACATACATACATACATATGTGTGTGACAATGAATTCAGCTTCAGCCCTGTGGCAGTGAGTTTTTGTCCCTGCATTTTAAATTCTTCGCCATTTCACTTAAGGTTTTACGATTTCGCCATTTCCATTTTCATTTCGCATGCGAGCGGCGGCCATACGCTTATTACTGCTATTGTTGTTGCCTATTTTGTTGTTTTTGTAGTACTCAGTGTTAGCCAAAAACTTGGCTGGCTATTTTCGCCCGACGAACCTCAAGCCAAAAGGCAATTCAACAAAGCTTTAGGTGCGTCATAGCCGCTTTCAGTCCTCCCCTCCCGCCGCTTCCCCGCCACCGCTGTCACTTGCCACCATACAATCGCATGTGGCGCTTGCAGCTTACTACCGCATACCTTTACTGTTACTTCGGCTGCGTTTGAAAGCTTTTAATTTAAATCTGCTGTTAGCCAAGTGAAACAAGGAATTTCGCCCGATCTTCCCGAGTTCTTTTCCCTAGTCTATGTTATGTTCTCATTGCTGCTGTTGTTGTTGCTACTGCTGGTTTTGCTTTCCAGCCGGCGGGCAGTTAGCAGCCCACTGCCGAAAAGAGCAATGCCGCTTGGGCGCTAAAACACACACACACACATACATACATACAAGCAAGCGCCGCTGCTTTACCTGCGTTCTGCTATGGAGTGAGGTTCTTGTTGTTGCTGCTGGCGCACGGTGTGTGGGTGGCGACGCGCCAAAGCCAGGCAGTCAGTTCAAATGGAAAAACAATCCGATTTATGGCATTCGGAAACAGATTAAAATCCTCGGGGTAGATTCTATTCTATTTAGGCAAAAATATGTGCTTGTGTGTGTGTCTGTGTGGCAGTGTATGTTTTGCGCGTTTGTGCCTTACAAATTCGCAAATGTTGCCGTTGCATAGTAAATGACTTTGACCCGCTCGCTTCTCGCCTCCCCGCATGCATGCTCGATTGTGGTGTGGGCAATTTCGATTTTGTAATGGCAACGCGCTTGTGTGTGTGTTCGTATGTGTGTGTTGCGGAGTTGAAAAATCGAAAGATTTAATAACAAATTTCGCTCGCAGCTGAATTAGATTTAAATATCTGCCAATGGCTGTGAAAAAGTGTTTTGCTGATTGCATTTGTCAGGAAGGCAGTGGTGGAGCTGCTTGATAATCGGCAAATTCATGCTAAGATTAGAGTTTTTAATAACAGTAATTGATTATTATACTTGCATATACATTATTTATGTGTTAAAAATTTATGAATTTATTTTAAATAGCGATAAAATGTAAAAAAGGAAAATGAAAAAAACTGGAAAACCACTTTGAAGCTTTTACTTATAATCTCCAGTACAAGAGCTTTCATCGAGCTTTCACTTGGCCCTAATTTCTTCTTCTTCTATATTCCTTTAAAGCCACCTTAAGGCTTTTACTAATAAACTTCACTACAAAAAAACTTGAAAACTTTCATTGAGCTTTCGCTTAACATTAAAAGTGAGTCAAAGAAGGAAACTTATATTTATTGTAATATAACATATAACTTTACTTTAACCTTTATAATACCTTGAAGTTACTTTGAAACTTTCACTAAAAATCTACATTACGAAAGCTTTCATTGAGCTTTCGCCTAACCTTAAAAGTGAACCAAAGAAAGCACTTATATTTGTTGCAATACCTCATATATCTTTTCACATTGAAACTTACGCTTATAATATTTATTACAAGCACCCTATAAGCTTTCGCCTGGTTATAAAAATGTACTAAAACAAATGATTTTATTTGTGTAATATGTCACATAGTTCTTTTCCATTTTTTTTAATTTTTGAGATCCCTTTAAAACTTTCTCTTACACACTTCATTGCAAGAGCTTTCATTTACCCTTCACCTCATTTTAAGGTTTAAGTTGAGAGAAGATGTTAACTCAATTTGAGAAACTTTGAAATATCTCGCCGGACCTAAAGAAGTGGCTTGGGTCGATTTTAATCGCCTCAATAAATTTGTGGTAAACTCAAACCGTTCATTAATAGCAATAAATTTTATTGCAATTTTATTTTTTATCAATTTTAAAGAGTTTGAATTTCATCGACAGTGTTCAACCTTACAACCTAACTTAACCTAACCTTCATTATTTGAACTTGTATTGGCTCTTCGGAAGATTTGAGATTTTTCAATTCTTCAGAAATATTATTAAGCTGAATGAAAGGTACCCCTAAACTAAAATAGTGTTTAGTATTTAATGAAAACCATAACCTTCGAATACCCCAAGCTTCGATGCAATTTTTTATAAACATTTCTTTCATGAAACTCTTACTCAGCATACCGCTGTTTCACGGCCAAAGCTCGTAAGCTCTATAAGCTTCTGAAGCTCGCAATGTGCTTTTATCGGTTTAAAAAATTACTGCATTGCCTTGAAAACTTGAAACCTTTAAATTTTAATTAAAGCGATTTTAAACAGCTTTGTAGAGCTTTCACATGATAAGGATAGTCTTATCAAGCTCCCATAAATAGCTTTAAATTTTTTTATTATAACATCATTAGGTTCGATACACTCTTAAGTTTTCATTGAAACTATGACACAAACTTTCACTGTTTCAAATCTTCGTACATATTCGAATTTCACAGAGCTTTCATATTTCTAGGAAATTTGCATTTGAAGAAAGTAGAAGTAAAATCTATTAAAAATATCATACATTTTAGACCAATTATCATGAAAATTCGTTATTTTTCACATAGTTGAAATATTTATGGTACTTTAGCAACACTTGCTAGTTTTTTAGAAAGAATTCGGATATACAATTTTCTACAATGCCTTTCAGAAATTAAAATTAATGTCGAACCAGAAAATTTTGTTGATTTTCACTTATAAAATAGTCATTTCATAAGCTTTTGACAGAGACTTTCATGTTTTCCAGAGACTTTGCCTTTGAAAGCTTTGAACTTTGCTTTTAAAAGCTTTGAGCTTTCACGAATGTTGCCTTTTAAAAAGTAAAAGAGTATCAGTGACACTTTTTACGAATATGTGACCTGGTCTACGAAAAGGGGGCTAACGTGCGTGAACTAGTTTTCTGGGAAAAGCTGTTAAAACTAATCGTCAGTTTCTCGTTATCTCATTAATTGTTTTCCTTTTTTTTGACACCTAAGCCCCCTTTTCGTAGACCAGGTCACATATCATGATTACAAAAACAACAATTAGCAATGAAAGTTTTACGAATTTACATAAGTTTTCATATGTTTTCAATAATGCTTTTAGCCCCCTTTATTCGAATTTCACATTTCAATTTCATTTATTTAAGATTAAAGAAACGAACCGAAAATAAATTAAAAACTGTTTCGAGAAATACGAATTCATGCAAAATGAAAATATTTTTTAGTATTTTCCTGCAAACTGCTCTTTTTTAGATCTTGTAATGAAAATCATTTGCCATTTTGGTAAAACTAAAGAACTGTATTTAAAATTTTACCAAGACCTTTAGCTTTATATAAAAATCTCTAACATAATTTTAGAATTTATAAGGTATTTAGAAAGCAATTCACTACTCCTATGAGCTTTCCTACGTAAGCTTTACATTTATTCTGAACACATATAAATATATTCTTAATCGATTGCGCCTAAAAACATGCTTTAAATTAATTCCTCAACTTACTCTAACTACTGTTGGTAAAATAATAATTTTTAAATGAGAAATGTAAATTGGGGCATGAAAATTTTTAATGAAATTTTAAAATTTTTCTTTAAGTTTCAACAAAAAAAAGCATATATTCTGATATAGAAATATATACTCTCTCCCCCACTACCTTCGAAAGCTCAACATAAATTTCCCTACTGAGTGACTAATTTTTCTGCAGGCTTCATTTCATTATGCCACTTTCCGGAATTTCCCAAAATTAATCGAAGCCTTAGCCATTTTGTGTACTCCCGCCGGCGTGGAATTGATTGATACGCAAACGTGCTTGTTTATCAGCTTTGCCATCAGCGTGAACATTACTCCTTTAATTTGCCAGCTCGAGTCTGAGATCTGTGTTTACTGTTGGCCAAAGTACTGGCACTTCGGTTGACAACTACAATGTTCATAAAAAAGATATAACATTTGC
This sequence comes from Bactrocera tryoni, assembly GCF_016617805.1. Taxonomy (NCBI): domain Eukaryota; kingdom Metazoa; phylum Arthropoda; class Insecta; order Diptera; family Tephritidae; genus Bactrocera; species Bactrocera tryoni. The sequence goes on from NC_052499.1 coordinate 46,963,336, forward strand.
GCGGCGGCATATCGACTTGTACGTGTGCGCATGTGTCTGAGTGTGCTTGTAAATACATAAAACTTAGATTTTTATGTACACGAAAGTAGATAAGGAAATATTTATGCGAAATAAAAACTTTTAGCATATTTCACTCGTGAAGGACATTAAAAACGGTCGGCATTTCTTGCGTAGCTTCCTTTGCACTGCCCACCCACCCTCACTTACTGCCGCTCATTATTATTTATGCTAAACTTTGCTTTGCTCTCCTGCAGTTGATATTTGTCTTTGCTACCCGTTCCGCTCGTGCTCGGCTGATGAAGTCCTTCGGCGTGAATATTTAAATATGCTTTGGGTCCTAATGCCTTCGAGAAGTTGTAGTTGTTGTTTGTTTGGGCTCATAAAATGAAGTGGCGCTGGGTAATTGTAAGAGTAAAGTGGATTTATGTTGCAAGCGTGTAAAGTTGGCAAATGAATTGTAGGCGCTGCTGGCGCTGACTAGGCCGTAAGCATAAAGAAATATTTTTCTCAGTCTCTCTTCTCCCAACTCACTCTCACTAATTCATGTGTGGGATAAGAACTGTGTACCAAAGGTACTAAATTTAAAAAGAAAGTTGTTTGATTGCGAGAATTTTCTAATTTCCTGTTGGCTTTCCTTCAGATATCACAATGAAATCAAATAATGTCATTAGGAGCGTAAACAAATTAAAGCACAGAAATGAGAGTTACGTGTGGCATAGTTAAAAGAGAGTTCCTAATTTTGCATCTTTAGATTGTTTTGTTTTTGATTTTGTTGAGATTTTTAATATTTTTTGCCATAAAGCAAATTATAATAAATAATAATTCTGAAGACTTACACTTATATTTGCATAATATAAAGCTGAGTACAATGTATAGCAAAGACACATTTTGTGGACGAGGGTTCTGATCACGGTTAAATCACGAAATCATTGCTGTAGTTTTTGGCAGACTACCTTATCATGAATACAAGTATTTGGGTGACACAAACCATTCAATGAAGGTCCGTGAAGCCATCGAAAACTTCCTTCATGCATATCGTTCAAAAAATGTAAAAAAACATGCTTTAAAATCATCATGTTGGCATTAAGGAGATAGAAGCGGTTCGCAACATCGCTTATGGAGCGACTCAACACATTTTGGTTAATGTTTTGGGTATGATGAATGTCAATGTGATCTAAATCTTTAGTAAGAACGATTTTAAGTAGGAGTCGTAAAGAAATGCTCGACAACGTAGTTGAAGACAGTTTATTCATCAACATGACATTGCTGGTGATTAGGCTTAAGCTTATGAATATGGCGAGGAAATTATCCAGTTATCTTGCAAATGACGCACCAAAAACTCGCTGATGGCACTGAATACCATCCCAGTCGATGCTTATAGCCAGTGGGTGGAAAATTGGATTGAGCGTTGGCCTACTTATATTGTCTCAGTATGTTACTTGGAAGACGATAATAAAGAATTGTGTTTAAAGGCAGGAAAATGTATTTTTTTTTCCAGTCGGTGTCAAATTCGAGGAGGTATATACATATAGTATGTGTAAGGAAAAATATATAATACCTTTATAGCTGAGATTTGATCTACTATTTAAACAGTATTACTTTCTATACTTCATCCAAGGTATTGGTTTTCATACAATTTTTCTATGCATTCGTTAGAAATCGGCAATGTACCATTAAAAGTTCCCAAAAGTTTTCAAAGCACTTTCTAGATACACGAAAGCTCTACATTAGGCGAAAGTGATTGAAAAGTTATAATAATGAAAGATTTTGTGTTGGCTTAGAAAATCTTTTAAGCTGCCACAAAAAAGTTTGAAGTAAAAGTTTTCAAAGCCCTGAGAGTTATTTGAAAAAACAATAAAACTATATATCGGGCTTTAGAAACTTAGCTTTCGAAGCGTTGTAAAATTTTTATGATATATATTGGTTGCTTAATATAGCAAAGATCCAACTGTCTTGGGTACGGAGTCTTATTATTTAATTATACTAACACGAACAATTTAGAATGCCATGATTTCAGATCATGTCCAGGTCTGTTATAGAATTTGTACAAGAAACCTTTTTTCGACCACAAAAATGTATGGTATTTGTCGCTCTTCTGTTCTACAATTTATGCTTACTCAAGATGATATCATATCTATGAAAAAATAACTCAGCCAAAACTGAAGACCTTAATATGTGGTTGCCATTGCGTTATCCATGAGTCTACAGTTGTCTGATTCTATGATTTCTTGATTGAAAATGAAGTTTAGAAGAGTTGGAGTTTGAGATAAGAACTTAAATATTCTTAGAATGAAACCAAGTAAAGATTGAGATATCTCAATGAAACTTAGTTCCTTAGTACAAAAACAAATTACGAGTTCGTAGATGAGCGTAAGCCCAAAATTCGATTTAAAGCCGTAATTTGGTACAGAGGATCGCAGTACTAAAGGACACAAGGCTCGCCTTCTACCAAGTTTAAACTAAAATAACCAAATTTTCTGAGTGCAAATCTTATAAAAACTTCTGCGTCCACTGCACAGTGCATAAATGCGTATAATCGGAGGATAATAATTGAAATTAAAGGATAATCTTTTTTTTATAATGGTATGTCTGTCTGTCAAAAATAGGTTGAATCGGACCAATACTTTTCTTAATATAATATACTTAATATCAATATTTTACCAACGAGATTTGTACCTCTTATATCAGCCAATATGCGAAATACCGCAATGAAAATAAAATAGCTTAGTTTACTCATAACAGTGTATCTACGTACCAAAAATATATAAATTTGTGCGAAAACTTGGCCTTGCCCCTATATAACTAGTGTCAGGTTTTTCGAACATCCTTCTGACCTTACTCAATATGATGGGTTTTACACCTTAAAGTATTTCCCTGGCTTTGATTCGTGCAAATTGCAAAAGTATAAAATGTTCGATTGCAGCCGAACTTAGCCTTCCTTACTTGTTCTTATAGCGTTCGACACTAATTTATGCCAAGATTCAGGGCGATATAATGTCAAAAAATATTTCAATAGAATCACTTGATTTTCGTTGATCAGTTTGTATAGCAGCTATATGCTATAGTGCTATGATTTCACTAGTTCCGACAAACGAGTAGTTTCTAGGAGAGAAAAGAGCGTGAACAAAGTTATGGATCGAAATCAAAAAAACTGAGGGACCTTCTCGTTTATATGCTTAAATACAGCGAACAGAGGGACATGCCTACATCGATTCAGCTCGTCACGTTGATTATTTATATTTACATTTTATAGGGTTACCGATGTTTGCTTTTGGTTCTTTATAGTCACAAACGTTGCACAAACATGCTCGACTTTGACCAAGAAAATCGCAAAGACGTGAGTACTTAAAAAATTCCCTTCCACTATTTTTTTTTGGTGCATTTAATCAGTATTACAAAGATCCTGCAATATCTCATGCTGCTGTAGATTTTCGATTTTCTCACTCCTAGACGCCAAACGCTGCCACCATCAATTTTTACTTCCACTCTCTCTCTCTCTCTCTCTTTCTCACTCAAACGTTGATTTGTATACGTTATCTGCAAGCACTTCAATCACTTTCGCAAAACTTTTGCTTCAAAGCCGCTGCTTCATTGCGGTTTACACACTCGACTGCGGTAATACAAGTACTACTTACAGAATCAGAACAACAATGGCAACAACAACAGCGTCGTGAAGTATACGAAAATCAACAATTGATAGCTGCTATTTATTGTGATCCACTGCCGTGGCAGCCACAACTCTTACGAGAAGCATTTACATGCACACACACACAGATACAATCTCTAACACATAAACACACACACACATATGTATGCAATGTGGCAGCAAACGCGGCATTGAGTAAATACGCTCGACACTCGTAACGGTTGTTGAAGCTGATAAACTTTCGACTGCTGCTAACTTGACTGATACACTGACTGACTTTTTGTTGCTGTATTTGTAGTTGTTGTTGCTGTTGCTGCTGTTGTTTATCTTATTTTTGATATTATCGCAGTGCTTAGTGTTGTTGCAAGGCTTTGTTGTCATTCTTGTTATTGTTGTTGCTTGACATTTGACAGCAACCAGGCTGTAACTTTTATTTCATTTGCTCTTCTTGTTGTTGTTGATGTTGCTGTTTTGTTGTTTAGCACTGGCACCGCTTCATCAGCACTGCGGCAAGCCATCTAGCAACTGGTGCGCTATCGTATTTACTCGCTGTTCACTTCATTGTTTGCATTATCGATAAGGCAAGTAAAATATTACATTTCAATGTGTTTGCCTGTGGCGCTAAGCCCGCATACTCACACATACATTCATGCATATAGCTGTATATTTTCATATAGTTGCAAGTGCTGAGCGATTTATGCTACTGCTGAGACACACACCGATTTATAAATGCTCCTTGCACACCTTTATTTGTATATGTGTTTGTATGAGCACACAAACATGTACCTACATATATAATTGTGTATGTATTTTATATATTTTAGTAAATTACTTGCATATTTTTGTCTTTAATGGATGTATAAACTCTAATTTTATATAGGAAATGTGACAAGCGTTCCCGTTATGCGGTAAATTTGGCACCCAACTCCACTACTTCTCTCTCTCTCTCATCTCTCTTTCTGCTAGAACTCTACTTAACTATGAGAACTTTTAGGAACTTGTGGCAGCTATTCTTTGGTGTAAAATATTTTAAAGGCCTTGGAAAATCAAGCCACCCTTCATAAGAAGTACTATGTATATTTTCAACGAAAAACCCTGGTGAAGCCTGTCGCACAACACTAATGTCCAATAAGGGTACATACGGTGAGAACAGCAATTTTAGCTGGCCAATTGTTAAATCAGTCTCAAAGAAGTTGAAAAACAAAAACAACAATCACTTTCATCTCGACAGTCCAGCTTCGCAAGATTGAGTTCAAACCTACGGTGAGCCGTGTAAATTGCCTGGAACTGATATTAGAAAGCACAAAAAAGCTGTAAGGCTCAAGCGTTTCTTCATTATATAAGAGTCTCTTGCCGCGTATCCAACAGTTCACAAAGTTCACGAAGAACTGTTGTTTTACGGTATCCATTCCAGATCTGTCAAGCGGGATCAACCCTAAAACCTAACCTAAACTAACTTTGGATTATGCTGATGGAAAGAAACTCGAAAAACATTTAAGAAGCATAAGCCACAACAAAAAAGAAACGACCCATATCTGATTTCAACAGAGTTTGCTACAGCTTAAAGCTCTGATTAAAAAAAATTTCTGTAATCGGAATGTGGATTCCATGTTTAGGATAATTTGTACACGTAAATTTAGACATTTAGGTACGTGGATCGCATGTGCATCGAATGTGGATTTCATTCTATAATGTTTCTTACATATAAATTTAATGATTAAGCGCATTTACGTATGTGGATCGCATGTGGATTTCATCTCTTGATTTTTTGTTTAAAGATCACACTCATGAATTCGCGTTTGTATAGCAAATAGTGCTTACATGTTTAAAAAGTCCATACCATCCTTACTCAGAGATACGGTTGAATTAGGTTAAATTGTCGTCAATCAATTTTTTACAGTTATAAGAAATTTTGTCAAATTCTTCTTAAAATTCCATAAAAAAAGATTATAACATGGAATCCACATGCGATCCACACGTGATCCACATTGAACCCACATACGATCCAAATACAATCCACATATGATTCACACAAGGAAGCACTTAGACTCAAGAATGGTTCCCAAAATTTTACCTTTGTCTGTAACTAATGTCACGAATCTGATGGAAAGTATTTCTTGTATTTATTCAAGAATACTCAGCTGTTATACCAGCAAAACAAAATAGACTGAATTCAGAAGTATACAATTATAGCTTCCAATTTTAAAGCTGATATCGGTTTGTTCTATTCAAGTATATATAGTTTCCTTCAAGCGTACTACACTGATTATAGTGACCCTCCAACCTACAATACCATTTTCGTTTTACAATTTTTCCTTTGCTTCAAAATTGGACTTAGTTTTGGCGAACACCTGCTCATTCGATGAAAATTTCTTCCCAGCGAGCATTCTTTAGAGACCTGAGAACTGGAAATAGTCGCTAAAGGCAATATCTAGATATAACTGCATACGTAAAGCAATTCGAAGACTAATTCATGAATTTTTGGCGTCGTTTTCACTGACCTGTGACCCGGTGCATTGTCTTCATGAAACAACACTTTATATGTCAGACCGAGGATTGAACTGTAATTCTAAGTACAAAAAAAGAAAAATAAGAAGAATCTTATTTAAAAGTAAAATGTAAAATGGATTCCCTTGGAACCACTGTAAAGTTAACCAGAAAATGCGTATATTTACAAGTCTTGGAAAAAGACTCATTACACAAAACTAACCGCATCTACAAAGAAAAATGATGAAGGCAATAACTTGACTTAGATTGCTTAAAGTATGCAGTCTTGAATGGAAACAAAATGGAAATACTTTTCAGAAAAGAAGTCTTAGAAGAATATTTATCACATTATCTCAAAAAAAATGTCTATAAAGTTTGACCCTACTTATATAATTGTTTTCTGAGGTCCACCTTTTGGAAATCATTCGAACATATTGATTATTTATCGTAAGTGCAACTCAGCACATCTCTCTCATATAATAATAAAGCTTATAACTCACAATTCTTTAGAAAAACCTGAGATGGAACATGAAAGTTCTCATGAGAGTCGAACTTTACTAAAGACAACCGTTTCTAACGCTTCCAAATCCGAATTAAGTACAACCAGCAAATTATTTCTTGATTATCTTACCGATTGACTTTTGAGTATTAATTACAAACAGACAGATGTGAAGCACCTTACCTCCACATAACACCATTAAGCGTCCTTATCAGTTTTCAGCATGTAAAACATTTCAATCTCAAACTATGAAAGGAGGCAGCGCAGAAACAGAGTTCTGCATGTGTCTGCACCGTCTTCGCCTGGATTAAATATGAACCTCTCGCCAAGAAAAAACTATTCATATTTATTTTCACTCTCAAGTAGGTGACTGATAAGCGCACTTACAATGTCTGCCTTGAGGGCAACAGCCGAAGCGAGAACAATTTTAATAAAATATATCTGCGCCATAAATAAACAATCCGAACATTTATTTTGCAAAATGAGAAATCATTTAAGATGCCATTTAATATGCTCGCAGTGTCTTACAAAACAAAGTGTTGTTCGCACCCACACACACACACACACATCCACATACAAACACATGCCGATTCACACACCTTGGCGCTTGTAAATACCGACCACTCATTTACCCGACCATTTTAATAAATCGCCAAACACACACCAACACACCCAACACAAGAACAGTTATGTGTGAGAAAAAAAGGAGCGAAAAAAATGCAGAGAATGAAATGTGCACTCAAGTCGAAACCAAAGAACAAATGAAAAGGAATTCTGAATTATGTTTATGTATTTTATGTGTGTTCGGTGTGTGTGTGCGTGTGTGTTGGTGGTGCGAGAAAACATTTTATGGCCATAAATAATCTGCAGGCGTTAAATATATCAAATTCGTATTTTCTACTTGCTTCGCTGGAATGAGCGCAAAACGAAAGGGGGGCTATAAGTACCAAAGGCCCCTACACGCCCACTTCCAGGCGAGGTTAGGCGCTGCAGTTATTTCGTAGAAAGCAGGGATATTGTTTGTTTAAATTGCTTCACCTTCGTGCACTTTTTCGATTTTATATTGCCACTCGTGCGTGTCTTCAGTCAATATTAAACTCGATGCCTTCTTCTACGTTTGCTTCTGGCTCTGCTGCTGCTTTCTCTGCCACATCTTCGTCTTCGTACATTTGCTCCTCTTCTAAGTGCTTGTCTACCTACATACATATGTATATTCATTTAACCAGCCCGTAGTTTTACTTTCGGTTTATAAATCAGTTGTTATTGTTGTTGTTGCTGTACAACGTTGTCACATTTTGTGATTTGTGTCTATATTTGTTTGCTACACGCTTAACATCAATCTTCATATTTATTTGGGGTAAGGCAGAGTTGAAAATGCGTCCGAGAGAGAATTTGAAGATTTTCGAAAGTTTTTCTTCCAAAATTATTTTTGGATACTATATGTATAATATATACACATATTTTCTAATTTTTATAAAATATTTTTTTTTTAACATTTTGTGAATATTTTTGTTTTTTTTTTTTTGTTTTTTTCTTTCAAATTTATTTTTTGAGATTTTTTTATAATTTTATTTTCAGTTTTATCTGAAACTTGTTATTTTGTTTCGGTAAAAATGTATACAAGGAAAAAGTTTAACTTCTTCTATTTTAAGAAATATTTTTAATCAAATTTTCAAGCGAATTGTGCGGAGAATTTTTAATTTTTTTCTAAAACAAACTTTTTGCAGGCAAAAAATTTATTTTGAATGTCATAAGAAAAGTTTGAATTTTTAAATTTACCACAAAAATATTTTAAATATATTAAAATACTATATGTATTTCAATACAGAGAAGAAATTTTATGAATTGAATTTCTTTTCAAAAGTTTCCCTTTTTTAATAATTGCAAAAAAACAAACAAAAAAATTGGAACCTATTGAAATACTGTATGTACTAAAATTAAAAGTCAGAAAGGGTGTTTGATGAATTAAACTATTTTTATTCCAGTTTGTTACGAATTTATAATTTTTTTTAATATTTTGTCAAAAAAACAAATTAATTTTTAATTAAAAAGGTGTTTTTTAATTAAAAGTTTTTTTTTAAATTTTTTTTAAATTCAAATAATTTTTTACCGATGGTTTTTTTAAAAAAAAATGGAATTTTTTATATTAAAATAAATTTATGAATTTCAAATTTTTTTCAATATTTTGCAATAAGAAAAAATTATTTTAATTAAAAAGGTGGTTTTTTAATTGAATTTTTTAGTTCCAATTTTTTTTAAATTCATATAATTTTTTATCGTTTTTTTATTAAAAAAATTGGAAATTTTTTGTTTTTAAATTTTTTTTGAATTTTAAAATTTTTTGCAATGTTTTGTCAAACAAAAAAATATCTTTAATTAAAAAGGTGGTTTTTTTGAATTAGTTGTTTTTATTTAATTTTTTTTTTTTCAAATTTAATTAATTTTTTTTCGATTTTTTTTATATTAAAAAATCTGGAATTAAAAAACGTATACATACGAAGAAATGTGTACCTAAATCCAAAGTTAGAAGCGATTTTGAGAAATTTTAAAGTTTTTTTTTATTTTTTAGTTTTTAATTTTTATAACATAAATTTTTTTGATTTTAAATTTTTTTCAATGTTTTTTCAAAATAAAATTTTATTTTTAATTTATCTTTTGTAATTTAAGTTTATTTGTTTTTATTTTAATTTTTTCAAATTCAAATTATTTTTTTGTTAATTTTTTTTAGTATACGAAAAAATTGGACAAAAAAAATGTACAAATATGAAAAATTATATATATTTTATATTTAGAGAGTTAGTTTTTCAATGTTTTTTCAAAATAAAATTTTATTTTCAATTTATTTTTGTAATTTAAGTTTATTTGTTTTGATTTTAAATTTTTTTCAAATTCAAATTATTTTTTTTGTTAAGTTTTTTTTAGTATACGAAAAAATTGGACAAAAAAATGTACAATTATGAAAAATGATACATATTTTATATTTAGAGAGTTAGTTTGAGAATTTTAAAATTTTTTTCAAATATTTGTGTTTTTTCAGAAAAACTGAAATAAGCCTTTTAAGAATTGTTAAATAAAAAAATTCAAAAAAGTGTTAAAAAGAACTTTTTGGTAACTACTAAAACACTTCATGTATTTATATACAAAGTCAGAGGAGGAGTTTGAAGAATTAATTTTTTTATTTTATTTTGAATATACAAAATAATATTTTGAATATTTATAATAATAAATAAATAAAATTTGAATTCTCATTTACATTTTACAATACAAAATTCCAGTAAAAAAAAATTACTAAAAAAATTCATTTAAAATTTCCTGCAGGGCATGCTCCATACAACTTATGCCCATTTGTCCTTCACCAACTAGTTGATTTGTTTGTTTGCGCACAGAAGTGTTGATATTATGATATATCCAAGCGCAAAGTTGTAGCAAAATGCAGGCATGAAAGCAAACGGGATTTAAGACGTATGGGAATACCGACAAAAGCCTTTCCAGACCATTAAATAGTTTATGTGTGCTGCCGAGAAGAGAGCGAGAGAGCAGAACTAACACATTAGGTGAGGCAATGAGGTGTATATGGGGTATTATTCACTTGCTCCTACATGCTCCATATGATAAAACCAAGTGGCCCGTCTGTCCGGCTGCTCATGAGTGTAGGTATGTGTGGGAGTGGTCGGTGCGCAAATGTGCTTTGTGCAAACAAAGCCATTGCAAATGATATTTTTGGGTCAACAAAAATTTGGTCACTGTTAAATTTATTAGGTACATAAAAGGTGCCTGTTGCGCTCAGGTGGCTAGATAACGGGTCAGGCGAGATTAAAGTGCTTGCTGGAGTGTGTGTTCGTTTGTTGATTGTTAGTGCGTGGGATGCTTTGTGAATTTAAAAATAGTTGTAGAGCAAATCCCTTTAAAGCACTTTGCTTATGTAATGAGGTGAGAGTGTTTTGTATAAATAATTGCTGGGTTCTTTTCACCCAAGGGAGGAGTCGTGCGATCTATTTTTTTTTTTAATTGACCATTCTTAAGTTCACTGATTTTACTCATGGAGGTATAAAGGGTCTCTGTGTTATAAGGGTGATAAATGCTAAGCCGTACAAGACTAAAGCAAGCTCCTGAAGAGCAGTAGTCAACGTTTCCAGCTTGAAGGTTTTGCTCTCTCTCTATAATGCATCAAAAAGAAGAACATGCTGATATTGCAGCACTTGCTTGAACTTCTTCTTAGCGTTAAAGCCGACACTCGCTGTCCAGTTGGAGTTCAGTGGATCTCCTGTAAATCGCACTTTGCAAGAAGGATTTCGCAGTCACACAGGAGTTAGTTGCTGATTAGCGCTTTTCAAGCTTAAGGCGAAGTCCAGAAGTCCAGCGTTAGAACACAAGAGTACAAAGGAAACCAACTAGAGAAGAGAGGAAAGATACCATCAAAAGTATGGAAAGATACTCCTTAACTAACTTTGGGTGCACAGTGAGCGAGTTAAACGCTAGTTATGCCGTTCTACTGCTACCCTAAATTGATGCCATCTCTCTCCGGTAGTTTATAAGTTGGGACAGGAAATTCTCTTCACAGAAAAGGCTGGAGGACTTTACGTCCGAGATTCGACCCATACGTAAAAGGGCTGATTGCGTCTCTACTTCTCAACTTCGCCATAACCATATATCCCTCGTCGTTATGTGAGCAGAGGAAATGCTATCGGAAGTACCCTAAGCGAAGCGGTGGTTGCAGTTTCCTGAATTCAACTGAAGAATGTGGGAACTTCTGAATTTCTCAATATGGACTCCTTCACGTTCTCAGCTTCAATAACTCATATAGATAGCCTCAAAGCAATGCACCTTTCGGCTGTATTGAAGAATGCTGGGTAAAAAACCTTAATAAGTGATTAAGAGTTCTTAGGTTAGGGTAAAAATACACAAGATCGCCAAATTTTCAGTTATTTCAATTCACAGCCTGACTCTGAAAACCTCAAGTGATAGGACTTGTCTCTCAATGTCATGTCGTATAGAGAAGAGTGTAATATTTTCCGTTTCGAAAACAATAAACTATTGCCGTCATCTATTGTGATTCTCAAAGAATAATCCAATATCTTGAAATACCTAGGTCTTATATCTTGGTACAGTTTAGCCAAGATCTCATTGAAACATCTCAAATCAGAAAAGTTGCTTTCAGTAACTTTTAAGATCCACCATATGCTTTAAAAGACACAATTACTCTTTATCTTGAATGAAATGTCGGAGACCTCATAGCGCTAGTTCCTCTTCTCTTGTAGCACCCCAAAAGGTGATCTAGTGACTGATTTCCAGAACACACCGAAATTATAGAAGGAACACTTCTCCAGATGGCAACTGCCAGAATAGTTGAGAAATAAAATCCTCTCTCGACGAATAAACCCCGAATTCTAAAAGTCACTCAACATCGCATGGACGATGACAACATCTGATGAGTCGACGTTGAGAGTTTTCGAGAGAAAAGTTCTGCAGAAGATTTATGCTCTGACATCCACTCCGCTGGAAAGACCAAGCGTATAAGAACCTGGCAACACTTGGAATCACTAATTGGCGTCAAACAGTGAAAAGGAAGATACCGCATAGGTGGTCTCTACGCCAATATAGAAGAAGAAACCCTCAGTTTTTGAGATATCGATTTGAAACTTCTCACACGACCTTTTCTATCAAGTGGCTGCTCATTTATGGGAACGGCCGATATCGGATCATCATAACATATAGCTGCCAAACAAACTGATCAATGAAGCTCAAGTTCGTGTTAGAAAAACTATTTTATTTGGCAACATATCTTCACGAAATCTGAAAAGGATCATTATCTTAGGTAGTGCTACAATCTCCGAACATATTGTTCAGAACAGATCACTATCGCATATAATTTTCATACAATAACTTCTTATAGCATCGTACTCCTTTCGCCCAGCCGAAGCTGCCGCTTTTTCATATTATCTTACTAACTGTAATATACTTGATCAGTTATAATAAATTTCTTTCTTGGCTGAACTATATATGGTTTAGATAAGCTTTACGCAGTGGAAATTGAACATCTGAAAACAATCTCAAATGCTGATTATTCAGCCAATATTTGGTTGATTATTGATGCCATTATATCTATTATTAGCATTCTTAGACGTCTGTAAGAGAATAAAGAAGCAAGAGAGAGAGGGAGACATTGCAATGCAATCTAAAATCTAATTTATTGCCATTATATTGAATGCAATCAATACACCATTTCTATTGCTGCCTCAACCAACTGTGAATTACCGAAAGCCATGTGGCACATATACACCTAAAGTCACGTGTACTTAAGTGTGTGTGCACTTGCAGACTGACTATGCTAAACTAACCCGCCAACAATCAAAGCCAATAAAGAAAAACACAAACAACAGCAAAAAAACTAAAAAAATACAATAACTGTATTGTTGCTGTTGCTATTGTTTTCTATTATTTTTGTTGCTGTTGTTGTTTTCCTCCATTTGTGGTATGTCTGCAGCTCGTTAGCGCATACTTGGTGCAGTGCCAAATGGCTTAGCAGCCAGACATCGCCGCACACACAAACACACATACACATGCAATTTTACTATACACTCACGTACGCGACAGACAATCAGTTAGAGCTAGCAGTCGGCTTAGTGCTTAGCCGGTGAGTTGGGTTGCTTAGTGAGCCAAACCGAGTTGCAAATGCACGCCTCAAGTATTTAGTAGGACACGCCTGGCGCATCAGCCGCTCGTAATGGATAATGTGCACCAGCGGCGGCGGCGGGAGGGAGGCGTTCGGAACATTGCTTGTGTCAGAGGTTGCCAATAAAAATTGATGTACTGTCGTAAACAATGGTAAAAGCGTAACAGCGCAGAAAATAATGAATTGCCAAGCGAAATAGCAGTACCGATATCAATACCATTACCATTACGAATACCGATACCAATCCCAATACTAATAAAAAAGTGCTTTTGTGAAAGCAGCTGTATACTTGTATGTACCTATCTTTTCTTGTTCTTCAAAGGCCGCCGTTTTTCGGCGATTTCGTCCATCTAACGGTCCAAAAACCCTATGTATCGCCCTATTTTTGCAAAGTAGTCAGTAAAAATTCTTCCATACACATCCCAAAATACAGACGCCATAGCCTTGCGTTTTTCTACGACTTGTCTTGTACTGTTGTATATGAGCAATTGAAAAGTACTGAAGCCTCTCACCTATAGTGGTATTCTGACTTTGTGATACAGTAGTGAAAAGAATTGTGTTTCTTGCGATTTTTGTATGTCGGAGAAGGCTCTGAATAACCACATCCGTTAAGCAGCTAGAACGTTCTCGAAAAACGGTCCTCATCGGCAGCTGTAATGCACTAAGGAGAACACCAACAATGGCATTGAATGTCGTCCGACATTGCCGTGCTTTGTATTGAAGGCTGCTGGAAGACTCAAGGATGTTGGGTGTGTGAGTGACCCTACGGAGGGACATTGTGAAATCGTCCGCTTCTTCGATTGCATCCCTGATAACCACTGCATCGCGGAACCTTCGCTGGACGGTTCCTACTCTGCGCACTTAGCTGGGAGGAATGTGGGAGTGAAGCAGCTGAAGAAGAAGTGCCGTGAGCTTTACAAGCAGATATGATCTTTGAAGCAGCTATGGTTGCCATCAAGGCAGCCATAGATCTACTGCCCAAAACGCAGCTTCTTTCAGTGAGGAAGTGAGTGCATTGACTTCGATAATAGAACGGTTATACCGGTCCAGGGCACTCTGACAGTGCATCCAAGACTAGTCAAAGAGTGTTTGACATCTGTATCAGTCGAATGAAAGTACTTTGTTATCCGACTTCTTTGGTTGCCTGCTCACTGTGGTGGTGTCAGATACTGCAAAGTCGATGAGATTGCTAGAGTTGACAATAATCTCAATTTTGTTAGATTTTCATATTGGCAACGAGTGGGTACTCCAATGTTCCTGTGTGCTTTTGCGTTGTCGTTGCCATAAAAAATAGAAATTATTCAGAAAAAGTTTATATAAATTTGTATTTTTTTTTAGAGTTATCACCTATTTTTTTTATTTTTTTGTTTGTTATAAAGAAAACTCGCATTTTCACGCAATAATGTGTACCAGAAAATAATTAATTTTTTTCATTTAGGGTTGCCACTATTTATCTATTTTCACTTTTCGGTTACAGTAAAAAAATAAACCTGTACAAGCATGTATACAAGAAATTATGAAATTTTTTGTTTAGGGTTGCCACCTGTATATTTTTTTAAATTTATTAATTTTTTGCTTAAATCAAAATTAATGCATTTTCACGACACAATGTGTACAAGAAATTATGCAATTTTTTTAGGGTTGCCACCTATTTTTTATAATTTTTTTCTTTTGTTAAACTCACAAATTCCGCATCTCCACTTTCATTTTATTAATTACGTAGGAGTTTTACTGCTGCTTCTTGCTGTCAGTTATATTTGCTAACGATTCAGCCACACTTCACTCTCCACAGCAATTGGCTGTTATGAAAATACATTTCATTCACGAATTTTAATTAAATCAGTTTCACAAACCTTGTCACTTTTTTCAAGCGAAAATAAAACGCAACAAATGTAAACATTTGCCAGCATTAAGAACAATACAACACAGACACCATTGCATATAACGCTATAATTGCATGCATGTGGTAAATACAGTTGAGTAGTTATTGGTTTTGTTGATAGCAACGTGCACAAACAATCATACCATATATTGTATATTAATGATATGTGCTGGTGTGCGTGTGTGTGTGCCTGCATTTATTGCCAAATTCTATTCTCACAAAATGCAACGACTACCGATAATTGTTGTTGCTAGGAGAGAATGATAATTGGCATAAAATATTTTCCTTGTACGAACTACATTTAAAATTTTTTTTTGCTATTTTTGTTGTTTTGTTGCTTTTGCAATATCTTTCCGCCAATAAAATCTACTAACAAATGAACTTATCAATTTCGATGGCAATTTATTAATAATGATTGCTTTTATTTCTGTTCTTGTTGCAGTTTTTTATATATATATTTTGCTTTCATTTGTTGTAATTGTTGATTCCTGTTTTTATGTATTTATTTTTTTTCATTTTTTTGGGATTTTGGAATTTTTTATTTGCCTGCCCTTTGATTGCAATTCATTTGCATTTCATTTGAAGCTGCCACGCAGCGTTGCATGTATGCGTGCGTGCATGTGTGTGGACTTTTCGTACATTTTCCATAATTGATTTGTTATATTCTAATTAATAAAGCTAAAGCGCTCTTTTGTTTGTATTTATTTGCCAATTCGCCAAGTGGCGCTGGTTTTTAATTAAAATCACTACTTTTGAGGCTTATTGACTGACTAATGTTTGCTAATAGTTTAATAATTTATTTATGCAAATTTTCTAGTATGATTATTTTATTTTATTTTATTCATTTTTTCAATTATTAACAGGTTCCGTAGCCTTTGCTGTAAGCACCAAAGCGGCAGCCTATTGGTGTGTGTGAGTAGCGCGGCTTCGCTGTGTTTGGCATTCAATTAAAGGCTGCACGTTTGATTTTAGCTTGCAATTACCAAATTACTAAATATAATTATACACCTATGTATATGTACATACGTGTAAATAACTCCGTTATGTTTAATGTGTGTGAAATTTAATTAACAACTAAAGAGCTTTTGAATTATTCACAATTTTGGCAGAGCGAAAGGAGCCTTTTGTAAAGTATTATGTGTAGAATATTTATACTCTCGCAACAATGTTGCTAACGAGAGTATTATAGTTTTGTTCGGATAACGGTTGTTTGTAAGTCCTAAAACTAAAAGAGTCAGATATAGGGTTATATATACCAAAGTGATCAGGATGACGAGTAGAGTTGAAATCCGGATGTCTGTCTGTTCGTCCGTCCGTGCAAGCTGTAACTTGTGTAAAAATTGAGATATCATGATGAAACTTGGTACACGTATTTCTTAGCTCCACAAGAAAGTTAAGTTCGAAGATGGGCAAAATCGGCTGACTGCCACGCCTACAAAATGGCGGAAACCGAAAACCTATAAAGTGTCATAACTAAGCCATAAATAAAGATATTAAAGTGAAATTTGGCACAAAGGATCGCATTAGGGAGGGACATATATGGACGTAATTGTTTTGGAAAAGTGGGCGTGGCCCCGACCCCTACTAAGTTTTTTGTACATATCTCGGAAACTACTATAGCTATGTCAACCAAACTCTACAGGGTCGTTTTCTTCAGGCATTTCCATATACAGTTCAAAAATGGAAGAAATCGGATAATAACCACACCCACCTCCCATACAAAGGTTATGTTGAAAATCACTAAAAGTGCCTTAACCGACTAACAAAAAACGTCAGAAACACTAAATTTTACGGAAGAAGTGGCAGAAGGAAGCTGCGCCCAGCCTTTTTTTAAAAATTGAAAATGGGGGTGGCGCCGCCCACTTATGGACCAAGAACCATATCTCAGGAGCTACTAGACCGATTTCAATGAAATTCGGTATATAATATTTTCTTAACACCCTAATGACGCCTTCTTCCAATATAAAGCTATTTTGAATTCCATCTGATGCCTTCTCTGTATAATATATAGTACATTAGGAACCAATGATGATAGCGGAATAAAACTTTACAAAAATACGGTATTTGAAAAATATGTAAATGACGTATTATGAAATCTCGATTATCACTTTACCATGCGAGAGTATAAAATGTTCGGTGACACCCGAACTTAGTTCTTCCTTACATGTTTTCTTTTGTGTTATTACAGAAATAATTACCGTTATTTTATATAATTATTTGTTAAATAATAGTAAGTCTAGACTTATTATTTCTGTTTCAGCATATTAAAAGTGGAATATGATACACATACCAGTAAAAAACTACTCTTCATATGAAATCGTTTAGTGAAGGAAGGGATCTATCAATGTCCTTAAAGCTGATCTGAGTGCCTATTTATGAGCCAGTGAAGCAATATGAAGACACTTATATCAAAATAAAAAAAACATTAACTTCGGTTGCCCAGAAGCCAGAATACCCTTATTCATACAAGCACTTGATTTTCAGCGTTCAGTTTGTATGACAGCTTTACGCTATAGTGGTCTGACCTGAAAAACTCTCTTCGATATTTTAGCGTTGCTTTAGGTAAAAATCGAATTTTCATTAAGATATCTCATCAAATAAAGAGTTTTCTATACAAGAACTTGATTTCGATCGTAGAGTTTATATAGCAACTAAGTGCTATAGACCGCCGATCACAGAGATTCTTTAGAGATTTTATCATTGTCTTGGATAATAATGTATGCCGAATTTCATGAGATCATTCTGTTTGTATAGCAGCTACATGCTACAGTGATGCCATCTGAACACATTCTTCGAAGCCAAATTTCGCGAAGATATCTCGTCAAGCTCATAAGTTTTCTATACATGCACTTGATTTTTTCTTGATTGTTCAGTTTTTATAACAGCTATGTGCTATATTACAATAAAGGAAGACGAGCTGACCCGTTCGGGGCAACTGGAGACACAATCCCCAATGGGGTAGCTTACCAAGTCATTCAGAACCTTCAAGTGTTGTTTGAAGCAGTGGATCCTACAGGAACACCTCTGGTCTTGAAACACCAGCAACACAGAGCATACTACAAAGTTACTTTGGGGTAGTGCTGATGGTGGACAAGCTGAAGGGTTGTTTGATGCAGTGGACCCTACAGGAACACCTCTGGTCTTGGAAGACTACCAACACAGAGCATACTACAAAGTTACTTTGGGGTAGTGCTGATGGTGGACAAGCCAAAAAGCTTCAACTTTTAGGCAAAAGACTGTTTAGACACATTGTAGGGGTCATGATAGGGCATCTACCCTAAGGATCTCAACATCAGAAAATGGGAAAAATGGATTCAGTGAAATGTAGGCCATGCGCAGAGCATGATGAGGCGCTGGAACATTGTCTATGTGAATGCCTAGCTTTCAGCCGGATGGGAACAGACATATTCCACAAATCCCAATACTCTACTTTAAGAGACATTAATCAGCTGGGGTGCAAATGAATCCGAAGTATCATTTACAGAGTGACTGGATAAAGCTTAAATTGCTTACCACCCATGGTGACAATGGGCCTAACGCTGGCATTCTGCATTTCTTATGCTGTTTATTTATAGACATTTTTATAGAATTTCCAATGTTTTAGAATATATTTAAGAATAAACTTCATATATTTACGGTGAATATACATATTTGAAGTTACATACGAATTTGAAAAGGCGTTTCAGAGTGCTTGGAACTACAAGACAAAACCTAAAACGCATTTTTCTCAAAATGGTGTTTTTAAAGTCGGTGGCCAACAATACTCCAAAACGGCTAAGCCGAGATTCAAATTTTAACACGACCTTCTTAAATATGGGTTTTATTATTTAATCGATGATTTTTTCTCACCGTCAATAATTTTGTTTATTCAACATAATATGTACCCAAAACTCATCGGATAAAGATACCCCTTAAATGGAGACAAGTTTCTCATAAAAAATTTACATTTTGCAAGTAGTGTTCCAACTCTATTGACAGTTTTCACAGACGCGCACCCTAACAAAAGTGAGTTTGTCTTCATCGGCTGCTGAAACTTTAAAGGAGATTTTCTCGAAATACTGTCTTCAAATCAAAAGAGAGAGAGTTCATAAACTTTTTGACGAAACGGCTAAACCGATTAAGTAAAAACTTTCACCCCGATTAAATTTATTTGCTAGGTATGGATCGAAGGAATCACTTTTGCTGATAATTTCGATTTTTTAAGTCAAAATTCGGCTGAAGAAATGAAAAATCAGACTTCGGAGACCAATTTCAGATATTGAATAAACCATAAAAAAATGGCCGTCATGTTATTTTTCTTCAGTATTGTTTGACATTTCACCCTAAAAATACATCCAGCGTTCAACTTTTATTGAAAGGACGAAGAAAGGCAAGCATATTGTTTCGGCTAATAATAATACCAATTCAGGAAATATATTTCTTGAGTATCCTTAATATTCCATAGGCTCTCTAGCTTGATTTCTTTGCCAAAAAATGACCAACTGAGACATTTGACGGTAGAAAAATGTACTTCAAACAACTATACACTTGAATTAGTCACCGCATCCTGAGGTTTCCACATCATCTTTTCTAGCAATTGCTACTGTTTATAAAAGTAGCAAAGTAACTGACCTTAAGAAGGAGCAATAAATATTCTTATGCTTCTATCACGGTGTTTGTGAATCACAAAGTCCAAGAGATTGCTTATACGCTTATACTCTGCTTAAGTTCTTTGTAATTTCTACAAAGAGCCACTTTGTAGTAGAAATAAGTTATCAGTGTAAGCGGATTTAAGGCAATTTGGTCTTGCCAACAGAATCACAAACCAACCATCGGCAACAACTATTAACCAGATCAACTGGCGGGTATGGGGGAAGAAAAACCGATAATAGAAATATATAAAGTGCCATTGGTTCTAAGGAATTTGAAAAAATATAAAATGTTCGCATATGTATTGCTTTGGAGTGGTATAAAATTGATGGATATACCAAAAAAATTTATTATATAATGTCCTCATTAAGAAAATCGTGTTTGAGTAAGCGCTTCGCATAAAAATCTAGTATTTTCCACCAAGCGCTTCACCATTCAACAATCCAATTTCGATAAATCTTCCTCGATTACGACAAAATTTATGAAATTATTACCCTTTGCATTTATTGCCTGGCACTTAATATTAAATAGGCTTAAATCATTATCGACATAAACAATTCCACAAATTAATTTTCACCACCCATACAACCTACAAGTATTTGCACATACATATGTGCAAAAAACACACATATACACGAAGCTGCGCATAGCGATATCTTGTTTTTGTCTAAGCAGCCGCTGTCATTCTGCATAGACACGCTAAATTTGGCCCTGTTGGCATATTAATCTGCATATCTATCAAATCGCTTGCCATCGCAATTTTCCTCCTTTCACTCTTTTTCACTTTGCTTTTGTCGTTGTTGTTGTTTTCTACCTTTCTTTTGCAATTTTGTTTTTGACAAGCGAGCGGCCGACAGCTGCCGTTAGTTGGGCATATTTTGACAGTTCTCAATAAGGTCTGAGCAGGAGTCTCCAAAGAAATTTGTAGATATAGATACATATGTGTTCTGGCGTATTTGTGCCCGCTTAAGGCCTAAACTATCCGTAGAGAGCTTGAATTTGATATTGCGCTTACATAGTGCTATTACTTGCCACTAACAGCGATAGTGGCGGTGGCAGCAACAACAGTTGCGAATGACAACGCAGCTGGTGGATGGAGAGAGAAGCGTGTAGTGGCTGACAATTTTTATTGTTGTTGTTGTTTTCTTTTTGGAAGTGGAGGCAAGGGAGACTCTGCAACATTATTTTTTGTTGTTGTTTTGGCTTTATTTTACGTTTTTTTGTTGTGGTTATTTTTGTTGTTGTTGTCATATTTTGCAGCTGCCTTCGAAGACAACTGAATTTCTTGCTGCTAATATATTATTTTTCGTTTTCATGTCGTTGTTGCTTTTCGTGTTATTGTTGTTTTTTTTCATGTCTTTGTTGTTTTTCATCTTGTTGTTGTTTTTCTTGCTCTTGTTGTTGTTGTTTTCAATTTTGTTGTTGTTGTTGTTTTCCATATTGTTGCTGTTTTTCTCTTTTCCCCATATCGTGTGCGGCATTCGACACTTGCTGGCGGTAAACTGCGGAAGTAGCAGCAAAATGCCACATATGTGCACCTTCGACCCCTCAACTTCCCCCTCTTCGCTCCCCTTAGCAACACCACTGCTTGTGTCTTATTTATTTCTTTCCAACTAGTTAGCGAAAACAACGCTTATCTGTTGGCTGGAATTGGCAGCAGCAGAAGACAGCCGTAGCGCTTGTGAAATTGGCATGTGAGCCTTGTTGTTTTTGTTCTCATTGTTGTTGTGCTTTTGTTTCCAGCTCCATGCGTATTTATTTTGACAGTTTTTCGGTTTGTTTGCCACATTTTTTTGGGCTATTCCTTCTATTACTTTTATTAGTTTTCGCCGCTTTTTTGCGGTCGCCATGACTGCACACACATTTGTGGCACAAAACACTAACACATATACACAGACACATACACATATACACAGTAGAATAATACTAAAGTGTGCGTGCTATTAAATATTAAAGCGCGCTTTTCGCATAAAATTTCCTCGCACAAAACAAATTTCCACTGCCAAACTGTTTGCGCGCCTAAAAGCGCGCCACCATATCGCCGAAAAACAGCTCGATTTCAATATTAAAGCGTCGCATTTGAATTTATTTGAATTTAAAGCGAAATTTTCCGCCCGCGGCCCGTTATTTGTATGCAAATTTTGCAGGCCAACACTTCCGCGTTCGCAGCTGTGCGATTTTCGCGTTTTAAATTTTGCATTGAATATTCAATGGTTGGCCTGCCCAGGCGTGTGAGCGTGTGACGGACACGCAGCCACGCCGCTACGTATAACGGACATTAATATGACAATCAAATAATAAATAACAACAAATGCAATAGCGCATAGTGGCGCTGGATGGTGTGAGGACATGAGCCTGTTGATGTGTGTGGGGTTGGGTCTCTGTGTGTCAGTTCCAAATCGATATTTACATGTGTACTTTTGGTCAAAACGGTGCAGTGGGTGCGGCTTAGGGTTTAGTAAATGTATAAATTAGTGAAATGCTGGCATTTTATTATGCTGCACTAAGTAAATGAAATTATTGGTTCAACTCAATTACAGTGCGCGTTCGGTACGGCAGGCACAGTGGGGAGGTGCTGTGTAAAATGTGAAGAAAAATATTTCTTTTTTGCTAGCGATACTCCATTACAAGATAAAACGTTAACTTCGGTTGCCTCCAAATTCTATTTGCCTTCACAAATACATAAGTTTCCATGTGCACGTTCCCTTTATATTGCAGCTCTATGCTATAGTTTTTCGATTTTGGTTATTCCAAAAAAATTTTGAAAAAATTTAGAGCAATAACTCAAAAATTGTCGGACAGCGCGGAGGATGGAGTCATGGGTAGAAGTTCACGCAAGTGAGGAAAGTTCTCTGATCGCCATTCACTTGGGAGTGGCCAGAAACGATTCTTTTACATATGACTCAAGCAGCTCACTACTTCCGGTCTTTGACCAAGCATCCTCTAGGTAGCCGAAAAACATCCGTTCGAAGGCGAGCTAAAGTGAGAAGGCGAAACATTCCCTCCGCAGGGTTGTGCGCTGGTTTTGGGACCCGCCACGTAAAAAATCTTACCAATGAAAACAAAACTAAAGACTGTCTCCATTTTTTAATATAATAAATAGTGCTAAGATACCACTAAAATTGCAAATTGTGGCAACGTTAATAAATCCAATCAGATCCGTAACTGAAAGTGCTAAATTTGAAGCGGCGCGGCTTGTTAGAGAACTTGAAATAGATGCGGCATTCAGCTCCATCTGTGGTATGTTCGATTGATACACTTTCCGCGGTTTATCTTCCAAGTTTTACATTATTGAAAAATTAGTAATTGAAAAAATAATGAGACAGCGAGAAAATCAACGATACTATTGCCGCTGCCGTGTCCAAATTTCAATTTACAATTTTGATTTTTTTCCTATGTGATATTCTATCTCTAACTTATTCACTCAGCCTGATTTTTCAGAATAATTCGATCGATCTGGCGAAGGCATCAAATATGACAGATACGCTGCTTGTAACGTTCCGAAATTGAAGGCAAAAAGCGGAGAAACATTTTCGAACGGAACGGAACAGGAACGAAAAAATGGCGGCAGACTGAAAAATGGCGAAGAAAAACCAAGAATCTGCGACCGACAAATAAAACGCGAAATTTTCTGCATTAAAACTTGCGAAAAATACTATATCGTCTCAGTGTACGTGCCTCTGTTGGATACAATCGGCGAAGATTTTAAGACGCGCTATTCCAGAGAAGTATTGAATGGATGTCAACTGAGTTTGCTGCTTTCAGAAAAAGTATGTGTTTTGAAAACCAAAGAAATGGAAAATTTTATTGACTGCTTGATAGATATATTCAAAGGCCCATTGGATAATGACAACGTTGACGAGGTTTGAAGCCCAAAGGTGACCTCGAACACTGGCAGTGCCATTGGGGGCAGAAGCAAAAGTCAAAAGACAACAAGTTACGGACATTGGAAACGTTGGTGAGCTGCGATGTAGACCTATACCCCTATAACAGGCAGATTTAAACAATCGAAATACATGGGTTTCGCTTAACAGATGTGGTATTCTGGCTTCTAAAGTGAGCTCTTAGAACAAGAGCTTGAAAGTGGTGTAATGTGAGAAATGTTGAAGTTAAGGAATACAAGTGGGCAATTTTTAGTCATAACACACACACCTCAATGTTGCATTCTTGCAAAGCTTTATCATGATATGTATATTAATGATATATTCATTGATTCTTGGTGCGTATACTGGGAAGTGAAAGATTCAAGTGAATTTGCGCATTTTCACACTGTAATATAAAAATATCAGAGGAATGTCATGCACCAAAATTTAATTGAAATCGATCCGGCGAGTCCCGAGGTATGTGATTACCTCTGATATCTCGCAGTGAGGTAGATTTCCGAGGTTAAAATTGTCCTAAATCCAAAAATCAAAAGATTTTACAATTGCTATAGATGCATTCAGATAAAGATGAAGAAGTAGTAAAAAATTTTTATTTTGTTTTGTCAAAATGGCGGCTTCCCAAAATAGGAAAAAATTTACACATCAGAGTGGCCTAGAAACCAAAATTACACTACTAAACAAATCTGACGGAAAAATTTGCGACTACTGTGCTAAGAGGTCAATGCTTCGAGAAATATGCTTTTCAAGTTTCTGGAGCTGAAAGACTGAATAAGTTGTCGCTTCTGCACGTATTGTAACTAATCTACAAATTCACATATAAAATAAGCCACCGAAAAGTATTTGTGCAATCCAAAGGTCACTACGAATCACTGTACTCAAGTACAATGACCGCAGAATGCTTAAATTGTATAAATATCGAAAAGTATAAGTCAACGTTTGAAAATAAACCAATAATATAAATAAAATTATATATTCTGTGGTCACGTTAGGAATATGTCTGAATGCAACACAAAAGGTCGATAGGCCACCGCCTCCCTGCTACAAACACACACATCCACCACGCACATCTCTGAACTGCATAGCAAGGCGTAGGACAACATAACTGAAGCGATATTGTAAGCGTAGTCGCCTGCTTTGCGTTCGTAAATGGCGCTTAACTAAAATTGTTGACATTACAGTGAGCGCTCACAATGCGCATTTAATATGAATAATTAAATATGACAACGCGGCTGTCCAACATGAAGCTCATCAATATTGGTGTGTGGGACGGTTGCTCCCAAGTGGCAAATGGCGCTCTGCGGTGCCGCGTTACAGCGGAATTTAGTAAGAATACTTGTATGTATGTGCGGGGGTGTGTGTGTGTGTGAGTGTGGATATTAGTGTGCTTCATTTTCCAATTAATTATTTAAAAAATAAAAGCGTCAAGCGTTATTCAATGAAAAGCGATTAGTTCGTAATACTAAAGGAGCTCGGCAAGAGCTGCACACAAGTGGTGGCATAAGGAGCAAGGTATGGCATAAATAATAGTTATAATATTGCCATTAGTTTATTAGAGTCAACAGTCGAGGCGCAAAATAGTGCGACTATTGAAGAAAATGTTATTTCGCACAACTCCGATAGCGGTGGTACCGAGATATAAGGAATTTTTCGGGGAACAAAGGACATATGCATACAATTTTCAGCTGCCGCTGTAAGATATAACCAATATATAACTAATATATAACCAATATATAGCCAATATATAACTAATTTATTACCAATATATATAACCATTTTATTACCGAATAGGATTTAAGTTATTTTGCATTTTAGGTAACTTTATAGTCTACTTAGTAAAAATGCTATTTCGCACAACTCCGATAGCGGTGGTACCGAGATATAAGGAATTTTTCGGAGAGCAGAAGACATGTGCATAAAATTTTCAGCTGGCGCCTTCAGATATAACCAATATATAACTAATATATAACCAATATATAACCAATATATAACAAATATATAACCAATATATAACCAATATATATAACCATTTTATTACCGAAAAGGATTTTAAGTTATTTTGCATTTTAGGTAACTTTATAGTCTACTTAGTAAAAATCTTTCTTTCCTACACTAAGGTTAGAAGCATATTGGTTATTCTGCTGATACTCAAAGTTAGTTAACTTAGAAAACGTGAAGGGTTCATAACGTCTCAGCAATACATACATGTTTCTTTCTTTTGAGGAATTGCGAAACAAACTCGTTTAAATTTCAACTCTCAGTGATGATGAAAAATAAGCCAAACTACATTTTATATTTTTTCGAATTTTCGCGATAATACAAGATCAGTTTTTTGCTGGGAAGTGTACCAGGAAGATAAATATACATATACGACTGATCTCAGATTATCCAAGCGTGCTAATACTGAATTAAAAATATCTCTAGTGTAGTCAGAGATCTATCTGGCATCGTTGGAATATGAGAAGGATCACTGAAAACCATTGTAAAAGATCATTTCAGTTTCGGTTGGTTCCAAAATCACCCAATGCTTTCAAAAAACAGCGTCGCGTTGACGTCTATGCAACAATGTTTTCCGACCACCAGGATGTCATGAAACGTCTTCTTATTGGGGAGGAGACTTGGATCGATGCTTATGACCCAGAAATAGATGAACAATATCGTGGCAAAGATGAGCCGAAGCCGAAAAAAACCACGTCAAATCAGGTCAAAAATCAAGGTTATGTTGACAGTTCTTGTATTGCGTATTTTGGGGATATTTTCCATACTCATTATTATTCTGATTGAAACCACCTACACATCTCGACAGTAAATTGTCATAACTGAGCTTTTCACAAATTAGCTAGCTTCTAAAACATGAGCAGGTGGGAGAATAATTGTAAGTATTTAAAAAAAATTATCAAATTTTCAAAAATGAAAAAAATACAAAAAAAAATATAAAAAAATCGGCCCACTCCGGAATTAGCAAGGATAGCTGTCAAATTAATTGAAGTTTTTTTGAGAAAAAAACAAATAAAAAAACAAATGGCGAACTTCCAAAAAAAAATGACGATTTTACTTAAAAAAAACCGATTATTTTATATAATTGATCGTGTTAAATTTTTTTCGTGTATTTTTTCGAAAAATTCATTCAAAAGCAAAAATTTAAAAAAGAGGTCCCCAAAAGTCAATTTCTACAAAAGTTATGGCTATTTGAAAATAAAAAAAACATTTTTTTGAAAAATTCATAACTTTTTTGAAGTTGTACAAAAAATTTTTAAAAAAATTCTCAAAAATGTTTTTCAAGGGTAGAAAAGGATGGATAAGTTTCAGCAAAATCTAAAGGGGTCGGATTCAAAAGTGATCGATTTGGTATGGAATACCCCATATATAGGTAGCAAGCTCTGCTACCAGCGCCGAGAGCTTGCGGCTACTGCTGGCTACTTGCTCTCGAGCATCAAAGAGCGCCCGAGTTCGAAAGTATTTGTCGGATTTACTTTGAATTTTCAGAGAATATTTTCAAGACATTTTAATTTTTGAAAATGCAAGAATATTTTTTTTAATGCTAACTGTCCCTAACTTCTTAACACAGATCTAACCTTAAGCTGATTTTGGATTTCTGATATGACGTAAGCTCAATAATCTTTTTGATTAATATATATACGAGTCTTGAAAATTTCGTGTTCGTTATGCCTTTATAAATAACATACTAGAATTTCACATCGATATTTCAAATATTAAAGCTAGTAAAGTGCTGGCTAAATTATATTTTTTTTTAACAATTTTTGATATATTGTCGACTTCGGCAGAAATTCTCGTCTTTTAGATTGCTACACCAAGTCTGCCCCTTAAATACGGTATAATAAATTGTATTACTTTTGTTGCAATAATTTTCGCGCACACTGTATGTAACTGCTATGCGCTGTCGAAGTGCATTTGAATACACACAGACACGCTTAGGGCCATTGTGTCTGTGTGCTGTCATAACATTTTAATAACAAAAATAGAATTGAAATTGAAAAGAGAAACGAAAATAATCTAGTTATTAGTGGTAAATTGAATTTGCTAACTGACAGTTGAGTTTCATGTACGTACATGCAGTTGCAGGTATTTAGCTGATACATGAGTGCGCTTGTGGTAATAAAGTAAAAAATATACAGAGAATGGCTAATAAGCATTTACATAAAGTTATTGTTGTTATTTCACTGATGACTTTATTGAAGCTTGTAGCACGAGCATAAAAAGTGATATGAGCAAGGGCGCTAACTATTAAGCCGGCATACACACATACATACATACATGCATTAATATAAATATGTATATACATATGTGAGACATGGATCAATGGCTATTATGCTTAGTAGCGCATATATATAAATTAATTGATAGGCTCTACTATTATGTGTATATGTATGTACCGTTGTCATATTTACTACTACTACTAAAAGCGGATCGATTACATTTTATGCTTCAAATATCGGCTCTGAAATGTTACTAATTGGACAACAGCCAACGGTACTGTTATTACTGAAAACCTATTTGAGCCTTCATGACGACCACCATACATCCTTAGGTAAAAACATAGGTATATACACACATATATACACATATATATATATAAATACATTTTCATTTACAGCGTTGCACATTCACAAATCAATGAGTTGTTAGCGAACAATGACGAGCTAATTAATTCCCTCAAGTGTTTCCTTCGTCATTGTCACAAAGCATTTGCTGCTGAAGTAACTATTTCAGTGGGGCATGAAGCGCAGCCATATGATAAGTATGGTAGTGTTCTGCGCGCTTTGCTGCTGCAAGTCATTTGTGTGTATGTCAACAGTAATGGTGTAAAGAGTTTTTAGATTAGTTTATTACTGAGGACTTATTTTGTATATTTTTTAATGAGAAAATGTGATTATTCCGTGCAAAAGTGCAAGAAAAATCGCTTAAAATTATTGAATTGCTGTAATCAATATATTAGTTCTTTCAAATGATTTCTTTTCAGCATGTTTTATAGCTTAAAAGTATATCAAAAGATCGTTATCTTGAGATCGGTAAAGTCATTTTGTATGGCGATGGCGTTTTCTACGATAATAATCTATGTTAAATTTCATACAGATAATTGTCAAATTCCGAACGTTCAGTTTGTGTGGCAGCTGTATGCTACAGTGATCCTATGTCTGCCATTCCGACAAATATTCAGCCTCTTGTTGAGAAAAGGTCGTGCTGACACGAACCAGATTGATATCTCATAAGTTGAGGGACTAGTTCGTGTATATACAGACGGATAATACTAAATCGATTCTGGTCGTCATGCGGATCCTTTGCACATATATTATATATATACATTATGGGGCCGACGTTTGCTTCTGGGTTTGTTGAGGCAGGGTACCCTAGCCCCTCTATCAGTAGAATGAGAACTGGTGGGTGGTGCCCTCGCCGCCTGTGTTCCACTACTGGATAAGTGGACTTCGTGGGAACTTAGCGAGCGTTAATATCGGCTCATGCGTTGTCGAAACAAATTTTTGGTCCAGAATCGATCACAAGCGATCCAGTGAGCTCTTTGCCCTCAGTAAGCCTAACCTCTTACTTGTTGTGTGGGTTCAAATAGAACATAGCCCCAACGGCGTCCTTGCTCTAAGATTGAGGATCTTACACGATGCCAGTTGCAGAAACTGTATAACAGAAAGCGAAGTCAAATCAACTCAACAGTTTTTTCTTGATTGTCCCGCGTTTTTGAGATCAAAACTTAAACACTTGGGAGCACATAATTTCAGTTGTCCCAACGAACTCGAGGAAATAGAATAAAGGACTACATAAAGGCATCTACAAGTATAGTAAGTGCGATCAACCATCAAACCTAACCTAACCTTTCTTCTAGGTGTTACAAACTTCCCGACAAAATTCAAAAAGACAACACTGTTCATGGTAATAAATATTGAGGCACCGTTTTGAACAATTGATATACATATATTTCCGACATCATTTAATAGAAAGGAGGTGTAACAAATTCGAGAAATTAATATTTGAAAAATCAGTTTTTGTCTAGGAAGATAAAATAAAATTAGGATAGGGAGCGAAAATGAGAGAAAACGAGAAAGGTGGAGAAAGAGAAAGTGAGAGAGGGAGAGCAAAGAAACAGTTGAAAAAGAATTCCAAACCATTCTGGGTATAAATAAGGCTAGAGAGCGAAAATTAGAGAGAGAGAGAAGAGCAAGGAAGCTGTTGCAATCATTCTGACTGAATGAAATCTCTGTCAAAGGATTATCTTTTGAGAAAAAGTCGTTTGAAATATAATTTACACAAAAAAGTTTAAATTCTCTGTATGCCAGTGGCTTTCGAAAGCACAACTCAAATAAAATAAATACTGTGGGCAAAAATAGAAAGACTTCTTAATTCGTTGAAACATTTTTCTTTTAGGTTGACATAACTGTCACTGACATCTGTGCGACATTTTATATCAAAATAATCATTGGTGTTTCGTATAGGCTTGTCTTCTGAAGTACATACATAAAGTGCATATGGCGATCTTTACGATGAGTGAAATTATTCAAAAAAAATTTCACTAAATTTTGTGTGTGGAATCAAATTTCTGGAGCCAAAACGTTTAGAATGTTGGAAAAGACCTTCGGTGATAATTTTTTGTCGCGAGTAAATGTTTTGATTGATAAAAATCATTCAAATAGGGTCGATGAGGCGTTGACGACGAACCACGTCCAGGACGGCCATCAACATCAACTGACGATCAACATGTCAATAAAATAAAGGAATTGGGGCTTGAAAATAGATGACTAACAGTCAAAGATCTTACTGGTATCATTAGGATATCGTTCGGATCAGTCAAAACCACTTTGAAAGATCATTTGGGTCTAAAAAAAAGTGAGAGCGCGATTTTCTCCAAAATCACTAAATTTTTTCGAGAAACAGCGTAGCGTTAACGTCTGTGAAACTACGCTTTCAGACTACTAGAATAACACATTAGTACTGACGATGAGTCTTGGATCTATGGCCAGGAAATAGACGATCAATCGGCGGAATATCGTGAAAAAGTTGAGCCGAGGCTGAAAAACCCACCTCAAAGCAGGTCAAAAATAAGAGTTATGTTGACAGTTTTCTTCGATTATCGAGGTGCGGTGTACTCCGAATTCCTTCCGACCAGCCAAAATATCAACAAAGAATACTATTTGAGTGTTATACGTCGGTTAAGGTTTCTGGAAGTTATTATTATTTTTTAAAGCTTGATATATAAGTTATGCACTGGTATAAATACCGTGAATCCGACCCAGATGGCAGGCATAATAGATTTATTTATCAAGGTAGCTGTTTTGCTCAAAAAGTATAAGTCGAGAAGTTCTATGTCATCGCCTTTAAAACATTGAAATAATCTAATCTATGTTTAGCAATCGGAGGCCTAATTATAATCAGAAGAATAAGTACGGAATAAATAGATAAAGTTGCTGCGACGAATTTCAGAGAAGAATATTTATAAATGAAATTCAGAATTGGCTTTTCTAAGGAAGCTCATTGGATTTATGCTGATTCCATTTGTCGCCGGCATCTCCTGCATTAGGTCAAAGATGGACCAAATGCCTCATATTTGATGATGTGAAAAACTGAGTAAACCTATTATTAAATATAATTTTTCTTGCCATTTAACTAGCCGTTATAAAAGTAGACAAATTTAATTCCAACCAGTGTATGTAAGTGAATTGACGTAAACACCGTTAACTGGCCCGCTCGACAAGTTTAATTAGCATCGAAATGCATTATTTATATATTAAAAGCGCTGCCTTGAATTGATTTGCAGTAGTTTAACAGCGTAAATACTCGCTCAACAAGACAAAAAATATTTACCAAAGCACTCACCTGCACCAAATACATTGACATATATACATACATATGTATGTGTGTCATCAAATGCAATTATTTTTGCGTTAATTTTTGTATTGATTTTTTACGATTATTTAATTGGAACTGTTTAACAATATTGCATTGTTGTTGTTGTGCGCTTTTTTATTGCATTTGTGTTTTTTATTGTTGTTGATTTTGCAATGTTTTCTGACATTTCGCACATGTCTGTAAATGCATTATGCAAAATGTTAATTTAAATGACAAATATGTGCACGTATTCATTACTTGTAATTAATATTTGTTTACCGTTATGTAGGCAATCATGTAAGTATGAAAAACAGCTACTACATTTACACGACACGTATAGACATACTCTTAGGTATAAGTAGGAAGTGTGGATGAGGTTCGTGGTACATAAAATAATCACCACAACTTTACATGCAACATAGTACAACCGTTGAAACATCAGTTGAAACGTCAGTTGTTTAATGGCAACTAATTCGCTTATCGCAGAAACGGAGTATAGCTGAAGTCCTGTCGAAAAAGATTTACGGTTTGACAGAGAACGTTTATACCCATTCTGGACAACGTATGAAACAATTACAACTCAACTACAACTGCACTTCAACTATAACTTAACGTTACAATTCAACTATAACTTAACGTTTTTAAGGTTTAATATAAAACGTTAATACCATTTCTCGAAAACGTATATAACAATTACAACGCAATTACAATTACAACTAAACTACAACTATAACTCGACTATAACTAAAAAAATGTAAGGTGTAACATAGAACGTTAATATCATTTCTGGACAACGTATATAACAATTACAACCCAACCACAATTACAACTCAACTACAATTACAACTCGACTATAACTGCAACCGGTGGAAGCAATAACTTATTTTTCGGGCAATCATCTGTCGCTTTAAAAATTCCAAATGAAGTATAACTACAACCAACAACATGTTTAGGTAAATACGAGATATCTGAAAAAGGTGTACAATTTTTATAAAAATTACAATGCAACCATAACAACAACCAACGACTGGAACTTATGTGAAAGCCAATAGGAAAGGCAAACTTTCTTAGGTGATTATCCAAGGCTTTTAAGGATTCCAAATCAACTATAATTACAACCCATGAACTGTTTAAAGCTATCTAAGCAGCAAATTTTTGGGTAGTCAAACATTGAAAGCCTTTAGATTACGAATAAAACTAGTTCTAAAGATAATGAGTAATTACAATTATAATTATAATAAAGTCACTGGATAGGATTTGCATAGCATTTTGGTTAATAATGGAACTTTTAGGTTGCGATTCAGAACATGTTAGCTGATTACGATTTGTATATAAGCAAACTATGATCATAATGCGAGAAGAACGTAATTTCTTTACATTTGGACGTACTTTAGTTCCACGAAAACTATATACAGACTTAAGTCTTCATAAATGAAGTTTGTAAGGCAATAACAAAGAATATAACTCGCCCAAAGTTCACACTTAGTTGTTTTGGTTTCTGGAAAGCTTGAAGATACCTAAAGATAAATACAGATGATGAGTAGATAGATACAGACAGTTAGTTGAACCATTTGGCATACTGTTTCAACTAAGTAGCTGTTTTCAAACAAACAATTTTATGCGCTTTCCCTTTCGGATGGTGCCTCATACTCAACAAAGCCGGTAAAAAAAGTTAACTGTCACCTTTTTTTTTGGATATGACAGATGTCTAGTTATCTTTCACTGCATAAAATCAATTGTAAGTGTTTTGTTGGAATCCGTATTCGCCAAAATACTCTAGGTTTGCTTATTAAGGCCGCCAGATAAGCAATTTATATTTGTACAACTGATCAGCGGGACGAGTTCAGTCGACTTAGTCTCTACATCTAGTCTCTCAGTTGTTGATTTAACTATGCATAATTCTGTACAAGTCTTTTTCTCCTCGAGAAACGGCTCATTTGTCGGAACCGGACTATGGCACCACTATAAGTTATGGACTTCATACAAACTGACCGAATCTAATCTAGCCTTTATGTGGAAACACTTTGTATTTGATGATATATTTTCACGAAATTTGGCACCGATCATTTTCCTAGCTAACGATAAATAAATTTGGTAAGTTTTTTCAATTTGGACCACTATAGATATATATGATCGACCAAAATAAAAACCTTGTATGGAAAACTTCTTTATTTCACAAGATATCTTAACGAAATTCGTCATGGCTTATTATCAAGGGCAACCGCACAATGTAGGAAGAAATAATTGAAATCGAATTAGCAAAACATATAGCTTGCCATGCAAACCGACCGCTCAAAATCCATTAATTGTAGAGATATTATTTTTTCTGATTTCTTTTCTCTTGTTTGCAAGTACTTGCAACTTTTTCGTTTTACAATTATTTATAAGCAGGGAATTTATTAAATTTAAAATATTTTTTTAATATAAATTTTATCAAGAATTTTGCGAGATCAAATTGTTGTTGGAAAATATTTGTAATTTTCTGCCAAATATTTTCCATTTTCTGTTAAATATTTTTAAGTCAGTGTTATGAACAATATATAAAGCTAAATTTCGTGCCGAATGCGCTTGGAAATCCAAACCAAAAATTGAAAATATTTGCACTTGCAGAGGAAATATGTAAATCGAAACGGCTGCCAAGACACTATTTATTGCAAGCGACTACAAACTACCGTTATATTTATATTAAAAATAATAATTTTACCGAAATGGCTTTTATTGGACATTTTTTGTAGCAAAATTCCATCTAAATATTCATGCAGCATTTTCGTTCATATTGCAAGCCACATGAGCACCCGGGCGTATACGTAACTTTTGTATATGCATATGTATATGCATGTAAATATACTATTGTAAATAAACTACCACACAAGCAATCAAAAGTAATTTTATGAAGTAAAAACAAAGTAACGGTTAGCCATGCTGGCAGCAGAGTTACCGCTACCGCTATGCAAACGCATACATCAGTGGACTGTGGCGCAGCCCAAAAGGTCGCAGTGTGTGTGCTCTTACACATGCATACCGTTATTTGTGTATTATTTGCAGCGCAGTGTTGATGCCAAGAGTGCTGGTGAGCAGCTGCGCAACGCTGGTTGTTTTTCGCTCGGTCGAAAAATACAAACACATATACACACATACACTCGTAAGCACACACGTGGCTCGTGGGCAGCTACCGCAAGTAACCAACAACAACGCAGACAATATAAAACTTAAAATATTAGTTTCATGTGGGCCACACACACACACACACACACAAATACATTTACTTTGCTGTTAGTTGCCACACTCAGGCGTAGAGGTCCGTTGCCTTCACTTACACGCTGTAATTTCGTGCACCGAACGCCATGCAACCATGCGTGGTCACCACTGCGCACCTGTGCCAATGTGTGTGTGGGTGAAAATTAGCAAACACTGTGTCGCATCATTGCTAAAAATGCTTAATTATTCATTAGTCGAGCAGCCGTGCAAATATTGGGCGCTCTTCCGCCCGCCACAGTCAAGCCAAGTGCAGAGCGGGCTTTCAATGGAACGCTCACAACAGCGTTGAAGCACTTGCAACATGGTTGTATGTGCCGCATACAGGTGATTAAAGCATGAGTATGTGTGTGTGAGTGGAAAGTTTGCTTTTGTTTAATTTACATTCACGCCGCAAGCAAATTTTGCATTAGAGAGTGTCGCATCGCAAGCCTTTTTGTGCGCCTGTGTGTGTGTGTATGCCACCGTTTTGGTGTGGTTTGGGTCTTATGCAAGTCTGTGTAAATGTGTGTATGCTTTCGCCACTACCTGTAATGGGCTTAAGTGATTTTATTAATTTGATTGCACAGCAGCCTCACACCAACTACCGGCTGGCCAATGGTTAGTGCAGAGTGTTCGCAGCTCACACGCAAGCACACATGCCTACATACATATATGCATTCATTAGCGGCGTATATGCTTGGTGTGAAATACCGTTAGATTATAGATTACAAAATTGCTGCTCGCTATTTGGCGCTCAAAAAACATTTCAACTTCAATTAATTTTAGTGCAAAATATTTTTTTTACATTTCATGTTATGTAATTACCGTTAATGTAATGTAATGTCATTAATGAGGACGGTAATTAAGTGTATTAAAATGTGTTAAGAGGTTTTTCGCTATATTTGTCAGTTTATGTTTGTGTTTTCTTATCGTGGGCGCTTACATTTTGTAGCTCTATGCCTACGCTCTACGCAGCTGCTCGTATGCTGGTAAGACATTTTAGTTTTCGTTGCATACTTTTTGCCGATTAGGAGGCTGAAAATATTTCGAAATTCTAAAAAATTTGTATTTATTAATGTTTACCGAATGTTTGACTAATAAAAGGTTTTAAAGTCCAAAAGTATGTATTTCTTCTAGATACAGACTACTTTGGCATATGAGATGATTCAATTATATTACTTTCCATACTTTCCAAAGGTTATGCGATTCTAAAAGAAGGTTCTGGGATCACTCATAAGGAGGTCAATAAGCTGAAATAAGATTTAGTGTACCAATCAGAAAAAGAAAGTATTATTTCGAACGGTAGTCTTCAGCACTCTCTACATAAGTTTATTCCTAAAATTATTTGTACTTATAGCTTCGAAATCAATCTTATAGATAGCGTCATAAATGTCTAGAAAATAACAAACAAATTTCATTAAGGAATATGTCGGAAGCATCTATTGGTTCTTGTAAATTTGCTTTTGTTTTGCGTCAGAAATTATTTTTCATGTATACATTTTTTTATGAAAACTAATTTTTTTATGAAATAATAAGTCAGATGATCGGATGGAGGACTATGTGAACTGAGTCTGTAGAAATCTGATGCCATTAGGCTCCACTGGGGTTCTGTGTAACGAGCACAAGCTTTCGATACCGCCAAATAGAAGCCGATACAAGTTTAGAGAAGTATATAGCTAACATCGGCCAGTTTGTACCAAGAAAAAGCTGAAAATAAAAACAAAGGTAACAATGAAAAAAGTGAGAAATTCTGCGACCTACAGAGTTCGAGTTTAAAAGTTGGAAAAGGTAGGCGTGTTAGCTAAGTTGAGTCCACAACCTTACACAGCAATATTTTAGTTTGGCCTCTACGTTGTTTGAATCTTTAATAAAAAATGTTAAGCGAAGATTAAGTTTAGCAATTTTTAGTTTTTTGAAGGAGAACTGTTGCCACCTTATTTTTATTTTTAATATAAAATAAATATTTAGAATTAACAAATAGAATAATATGGAAAAGTTAGAAAATGTACTATTGATTCCTGTAGAATAAATGAATAAATAATAAATGTTTAATATTTAAAATAAAATAAATTTACAAATTAATAAATATTGCAGCAACAGATTTGTAGGAATTCTTGAAAACTTTTGCGAAATTAATTATTTTAATTTTTAAAATTACTATGTGTTTAGAAAGAGTTCCTACCGTATTATTATATTTTTTATAAAGCATATTTTTAAAAATTAATAACTATTATAATATGGGCAAAAGTAAAACAAAGATAGCTTTATGAAAGGAAAGCGTTGCCACCTTTCTTTATTTTATATAGACAAATAATATTTTTTAAATTAATTAATATTACAATATTGGCAATCTAGCAAATGTTCCATTGATTTTATTATATGTATGTATGTATATGTATGTATATGTATTCTTTTGAAGTGTTGCCACCGTGTTATTATTTGTTATATTAAGCATATTTTTTTAAATTAATAATTACTATAATATGCGCAACATTTTAAAAAATACAGCTGTTTTAAGGAGAGCGTTGCCACCTTTATATACACAAAGATAATTTTTTGAAATAATTAATATTGCAATATTGGCAATCTAGCATATGCTCCATTGATTTTAATATATATGTATGTATATGTATTCTTGAGAAGTGTTGCCACCGTATTATTATTTGTTAAATAAAGCATATTTTTTTAAATTAATAATAAGTGTAATGTAGACAACAAATTAAAAAATACAGCTTTGTGAAAGAGAGCATTGCCACCTTATTAGTGTTTCTTACAAAAAATATATTTTTGAAATTAATACATTGAAATAAGGGCCTCGAAGCAAATCTGGCATTGATTTCTGTGGAGTATATTTTTCAGAAGGGTTGCCACCTGTTTGAATTTTTTTCTAAAAGAAATTTTAATAATTCACTGCTTAAAACACTCTCAGCAAAGTTTTAGTTCTGTCATGCAAAATTTTTTAATTTATTATTTCAATTTTAAGCTTTAACGCTTCAATTATTTTTACTGACATGCTGCGCATTCACTCATCGTTGTTTGTTATTACTTCTTGATTAATTAGTAGCATATTTCCACATTTTGATTACTTGCAATTACAATACAATTATTTTAAACAATTAATTCCGCCACATAACCTGTGCCATAAAAATTATTTATCTTTGCTAACATATTCATCATTAATTTTTTCTAGCTCTCATATATGCGAGCTTGTGTGTTTTTGTCTGAGTTCGGCGAAAAAATTCAATTACTTCCATGTTGATACCCAATAAATTAAACAAAAGTCAATGAAAAAAATCTGCTGCAACGATTACAATAGAAACAGCAAGTGGTGGCAGCGCAAAAACCCCATCAAATGCAGCAAATGGCCTAACAGTGCAAATGCAGTACAAAGGAAAAGCAATAAAAAATGGCAAAACAAAAAGCAAAAGTGCAATTGCACATTTTGTGGGCGAGAACGTGCAAAGCGCACTTAAATGCTGGAAATTTACTTTTACAGCAAGTATTTAAGTAGCAATACGCTGCAGCAGAGGACAAATTGCATATGTTTGCTGTGTGCACACACAAGCATACACACCCACAAACACAAACACCGACAAACAGCCAAAAAAAAAGAGCGTTATTTTTCTGCACTACATTTTTGCACACTCACTGGACAGACATGAAAATAGTTACATGTATAATAAATATTTTTTCTGCCGCTTTTGTAGCTATTTTTCTGCTTGCCTGCATTTAGGCGCCGCCGCTGTGCCTTTTTCATTATGGCGCCATTGCAGCGTTTGTGCAACTTTGTTTGTGCGCCATTCTGCTTGCTTGCACCCACTGGCTGATGTTAATTGTCGTTATGGTTGTTGGTTTTGGTGTTGTTGTTGTTGTCGCCTACTATGTTTGGACACTTTTTGTCCAGCATTTGCGCCGACATTTGGCCTAATTTCTGCGGTTGTTTTGCGGCGATTTGTTGTTGCCGCTGCCATTTTTTGTTGCCTACACCATGCTGCAGCAGCACTTGCCGCGCGCCAGGGCCAAATTAGTACATGTATTTCACGTGAAAGTGACAAAAAGAATTGCATTCCTTCGAAAACATGTGTCTGTCGGCCATTTTAATTTACTTTTACAAGCTTAAGACCTTAATAAATAAAAAAAAAAAAACATTTTTTGAGGCAATTGGCGATCGAGAAAAGTTGGAGTGCTGCATTTTAGTGTTTTTGTGTTTCAAATGCTTGCAACCTTTTTTAGATACAAATTAAATTAAGCATTTTCTTTACACATTATTACAAAATTTCCTTTTCAATCTTGAATTTCACCACGAAATTTCCCAAAAAGTAACCTTAAGTGTGTTCCAAAAATTTTTGCATAAAAAACTTGTGCGCAGTCTTTATGCATTTGGCCTCGCTCTCTCAAGGTTTATTGCTTTATTTTAGGCGCATCGCCATTGCTTTAAATACATTTCTACTTTGTACGTAACGGTAATTGTCAAATCAACAATATTGCGTAATTTATAAGTACTGTTTAACTCCTAAAATTATGCATGCAAAATATCTTAATTATCTCGATGGCAGAATTGCTCCAAGGTAGTTTGCATTTATTACCATAATTATGGTAATTAATACTTTTTTATTGTTTCGTTTGAATGTGGGAGTATTTATGTACAGTATGGTGCAATTAACTTTTATTGACAGATTGTAAATTGAGCTCCCAGTAGATTAGATAATTAGGACAATATGAAGCAAATTCTCTTCTATTTGAGGATAAAAGAGATGAGAAGTAATTTTATTTGCAATTTGTAATTTATAATTTTTTATTTGTAATTTGTAATTTGTAATTTGAAATTTTAAATTTGTAATTAGTAATTTGTAATTTGTAATTTTTAATTTGTAATTTGTAATTTTTAATTTGTAATTTGGTAATCTGTAATTTGTAATTTATAATTTGTAATTTGAAATTTGAAATTTGTAATTTGTAATTAGTAATTAGTAATTTGTAATTAGTAATTTGTAATAGGTATTTTTTAATTTGTAATTTTTAATTTTAATTTGTAATTTGTAAATTGTAATTTGTAATTAGTAATTTGTAATATGTATTTTTTAATTTGTAATTTTTAATTTGTAATTTGTAATTTGTAATTTGTAATTTGTAATTAGTAATTAGTAATTAGTAATTAGTAATTAGTAATTTGTAAGTTGTAATTTGTAATTAGTAATTTGTAATTTTTAATTTTTAATTTGCAATTTGTAATTTGTAATTAGTAATTTGTAATTTGTTATTACTAATTTGTAATTTGTAATTTGTAATTTATATTTTGTAATATGTATTTTTTAATTTGTAATTTGTAATTAGTAATTTGTAATTTATAATTTGTAATTTGGTAATCTGTAATTTGTAATTTATAATTTGTAATTTGATTATCTGTAATTTGTAATTTATAGTTTGTAATTTTTAATTTGTAATTTGAAATTTGTAATTTTTAATTTATACTTTGTAATCGGCAGTTATTTTACTAGTAATTTACCAATAAATTTACTAATATTTTTACCAGTAATAATTTTACAAGGGATTAATCAGAAGTCATTACTTGCTGGTTACTTATTTACGTAATCTAAGGTAGACTGGTAAACTCGGTTATCATTTTTGACAAAGAACTTTAATTACTAATACTTTATTATATGTTAATATTGGACAGGTAAAGTACAACATAAAGTAATGACAAGATCAGGATGACCAATAAGTACTTTGAAAAGCAAGTAATTCAAAATAATTATCGCTTTTTCGAGGACTTTTAAAATTTCTTATTCAAAAAGGAAGTGATGTAGGAGTTGTTTTCACTAATAAGAGAAGCCCAAAAATTATTGTGGCTGCAACTTGGTGAGATTTAAAATACTTTTGGGAAATATTGAGCGTAATTATACCATAATGTCTATCTAATAGACAGAAAACTTGCTTGAGCGCCACCAGTAAATTATTTCTAAAGAGCTGAGATTTTTCAAACGCGCTTGGTGTGCTTTCTCCTCCCACCATGAATACTGATACAGGAGAGATTCTTCCATAAAAATAAATTTCTAAAAATGTTTACTAAAATGTTTACTAAAAATTTTCCTAGAGGCATCTCGCTCTATCATAAATAATAATTTCTTATGTGTCACCACTAATATTTTATGCAAATTTAATGACAACACACATTTAAAGGCGCTTAAGCACATAATGAACTTTCTCCGAAGAGCCCACAAAGTAGTGAGAAAAGCTCCTGACATAAGCGCATTTGCAGAGTGGGCGAGGTGGTGAGTGACGCCCACACTGCGACTGCCAATAAGGCACCAAAATGAAATGTAAGTTTTGCGAAAGTAATAGACCCTGTTAAATAGAACGTAAAGCGACTCATTGCGGTGGCAGCAGGTGGCGCACGAGTCACGCCGGTGTTCGTGTGCGTGTGCGCACCGCCTTACAATCACACGCAATTGAACACTTAATTAAAAATTCCGCGCTGTAATTGTAAGTTAATTAGGAACACAAACAACAAACGACGCAATACCATCTTCATATACATATGTACATATGTATGTATATGAAAGGTAGCTTAATAAGTACAGCAGCGGCGAAAAGTAAACATACTGGTGGGTAGAGTACTTCGTTAGGGTGAGGGGGCAGAAAGCAGCAGCGAAAAATTAGCAGAAAAATGCTTAAATAAAATGTTAAAATTGAATTATTGTTCTTGTTGTAACTGTTCACTCACCAAATATGCGGCCCGCTTGACTGCCCAACGGCGCTGCTGTCAGCAGCAGCAACAACGCAGCAAAACCATAAATGATGAGGCCGAGATGATTTTTATATTTCGCCGAAATGCGTAGCGTCATCTTGTTGTTGTTGTTGTAACGACGTTTTGTTGCTGCTCAATTGGCTACTGGCTAGATGCGAAGTGGCAACTCACGCTCACGCACCCACATGCGGCACTTACAAACACACACTGTTGCGTACTTCTGGCAGCTTTTGTGTGTGAGTCTGGGAGTTGTTGCTGTTCGAGGTTCGCTGTTGGCCACCAAAGTAACTTGAGTGGGCACTTAAAATGCCTCTTCCTTGAATAGGTGAAATCTATTTTTTTGCTTTTAAATTTTTATTTTTGTTTTCCACTTCCACCGTTTTTTGTAGCTCCAGCTTGTGCTGGCGTTATTTGTGGCAGTGTCCGTTTTAAGTTGTTTGTTTTTGTTATATTTTTATGGCTTCTACTCGAATTTCACTTTTTGTTGTTTTTTTTTTTTTTGTGTAATCTAATGGTTCCTCCTATTATTGTAATCGTATTTGCCAAATTAATTTATTTGCCTTTTCTTCCGCTCGTTTTTCGCTTCACATAAGCTGTTTAGGCGTTTAATGTACTACAACAACTTTTTATGAATGGCATTTCATTTAATTGCTAATGCGTTTTTTTCCGTTAAGTTCTCAGAATCCTGAAAGTAAATCGATAGAGAAAAATATTTTAATATAATATGTGATTATTTTTTTATATTCTCTAAATTTTTTTACGCAAAATTTAAATGACGAAAAAAAATGTAAAAAAAATTTTATTGCTAAAAAATCTATTGTCAATAATAATTTGCTAATGTTGATTGTAGTGGCAGCACGGCTGACTTTCGGGAAAGGACTTCATAAATTAACTGTAATTTGCCACCACTTTTTCATCTGTCAGTTGTAATTTTTCACATGTTACTACTTGACATATATAACTTGTCACTTGTCATGTGATATCACATATCACATATCACTTGTCACTAATTACATATACTATAAATGCTCATTCTAATTAAGGGGTTGCATTGGCTTCCTTGGGTAAAAACAGCATTTTTATACTCTCGCAACAATGTTGCTAACGAGAGTATTATAGTCTTGTTCACATAACGGTTGTTTGTAAGTCCTAAAACTAAAAGAGTCAGATATAGGGTTATATATACCAAAGTGATCAGGGCGACGAGTAGAGCCGAAATCCGGATGTCTGTCTGTCCGTCCGTCTGTCCGTCCGTCTGTCCGTCCGTCCGTCCGTCTGTCCGTCCGTCCGTGCAAGCTGTAACTTGAGTAAAAATTGAGATATCATGATGAAACTTGGTACACGTATTCCTTGGCTCCATAAGAAGGTTAAGTTCGAAGATGGGCAAAATCGGCCTACTGCTACGCCCACAAAATGGCGGAAACCGAAAACCTATAAAGTGTCATAACTAAGCCATACATAAAGATATTAAAGTGAAATTTGGCACAAAGGATCGCATTAGGGAGGGGCATATTTGGACGCAATTGTTTTGGAAAAGTGGGCGTGGCCCCGCCCCCTACTAAGTATTTTGTACATATCTCGGAAACTACTATAGCTATGTCAACCAAAGTCTACAGAGTCGTTTCCTTCAGGCATTTCCATATACAGTTCAAAAATGGAAGAAATCGGATAATAACCACGCTCACCTCCCATACAAAGGTTATGTTCAAAATCACTAAAAGTGCGATAACCGACTAACAAAAAACGTCAGAAACACTAAATTTTACGGAAGAAGTGGCAGAAGAAGCTGCACCCAGGCTTTTTAAAATTGAAAATGGGCGTGGCGCCGCCCACTTATGGACCAAGAACCATATCTCAGGGAGCTACTAGACCGATTTCAATGAAATTCGGTATATAATATTTTCTTAACACCCTGATGACATGTACGAAATATGGGTGAAATCGGTTCGCAACCACGCCTTCTTCCAATATAAAGCTATTTTGAATTCCATCTGATGCCTTCTCTGTATAATACGAGTATAAACATTAGGAACCAATGATGATAGCGGAATAAAAACTTTACAAAAATACGGTATTTGAAAAATATGTAAATGACGTATTATGAAATCTCGATTATCACTTTACCATGCGAGAGTATAAAATGTTCGGTGACACCCGAACTTAGCCCTTCCTTACTTGTTTCAACAACATTTTTTGTCATTTAAAAAATTAAATATTTTGTTAGAATTTTTTATTGTTACAAACAAACACTATTAACAAAGAAATTCTGAAATTTTTGGAAGAAAAAATATTTTAAACTCGGTCCTCGAAAAAAAGATGCATACAGGATACCTCTTTAGAACCTAAACGAAGGAAAAAAAATTGAAAATTGGATTTATGGCATGATTTATTTATTTTACGAAAAATTTAAATTTCTCTGAAAAATTCGGAACATTTCTTTTCAAATAGTGTATAAAAAAAATCATTAATTTAAGTCTTTAAGAATTTATTTCAAAAACCTGTGTTAAATTTCATGAAGGACGACTGAGCAGTTCTCTAC
Organism: Bactrocera tryoni; assembly: GCF_016617805.1. Classification (NCBI taxonomy): domain Eukaryota; kingdom Metazoa; phylum Arthropoda; class Insecta; order Diptera; family Tephritidae; genus Bactrocera; species Bactrocera tryoni. The sequence goes on from NC_052499.1 coordinate 47,007,411, forward strand.
AAGTCTTGCAAACCGACTTCAATAACAAATTTTCGCTAAAAACGCGTTTGAAGACCGCGAACTTAGCCTAGCTAGCCTCGAGTGCACAAGTTCTCAAGACTGTATCTCCGAAACTGTTACTAGGATCAATTTGAAAAGTTAAGAAAATATGCTAGAGATGTTGTAGAATTTAATAAAATAACAAAACAATTCTTTTTAAGCCCGTAAACCCTTGTAACCCCTTCAAAAGTCTGAAGAAATTATCGTATCAAAATATTTAAACTTCATACAACTCCCTTCTTTGATGTTGGTCGCCTTGTCATGGCGAAGGGGCTTAAGTAATAGTAAAGTGTGCATCCCAAAGGAAACGTACTCTGCTCTTACGAACTAAGAGAGACACCTCATAATTAGCAGAATAGTGATATGGATGAATAAACCCCAGGTTTTACGCCCATCTAGTAATGTGGAAGTATGAGGATGCCCGCACCAGCACCACCCTAAGCCAAGGTGTTGAGGTACCCGTGCCGATGGCTGAATAGACAGCGGGCGGTAATGAATAGCTAGTCGCGAACGGTCTCCTCCGATGCCCGGCCGAGGTCGGAGGTATAAATGCCTTCTCTACCATACCGGCTCTGCGGACGAGTGACCAACCTTTTCCGGCTTACTCGTGGGACCAAATATCAATAATACCAACAACACAACAACAACTACAACAACAACAATGACCAAATTGATAGCAACAGCAACGACGAAAGGGAATGACATGATTTATAGGAATCCTATAACGGAAGAGGACGAATTACTCGCCTCCAGCCAGGAATCGAGTAAGAGTACTGCCGGACATACCAGTCAAAGTACACCGGCAAACAGGCAATCTAAGGGAGAAAGCGCCCACCTCCAAAGCTGTTATGAGCACCAACCAAAGTGCACTGGCGGCTAAAGGAGAAAACAAAAAGAAGCGCAAGAAATCTCAGAATCAGCTGAGGAAAAACCGGTATCAGACGGCAGTCTTCATACTGGGAAAGATAGCCAAAGACCAGGCAGCCGGTACCCCAGTTGATGAGGCAGAAATAAAGCGCCTCAAATCAATAGTAGAGGAATATGAAAGTTTTCTGAAAAGGAAGCAATCAGAACCTCTAGAAGAGAGTAAACAAGAGAGCAATTCACAAAAAAGGAATCGCTCTATTACAGAACCACAAGAAACTCTGCCAAAAAAACCTAGTCGGAGTGAAGGTGAACACAACAGTAGAGCAACGGCAAGGCATTTCTGCCATGTAGCCAGGAATAGCCTGCAAGTGGCCATCATAGACGGAAATTCCTCCTCCCCGAGCGCAATACAGGAAAGATGGGTGGGGATCAACGTCAGATTGTCGAGTATGGTGCTGAGCTTTGTACTCGACAATCCTGCGGGTTCTCACCCGGAGTTTGGCTCCTCTGACACCCTCAGTTGTTACAGGGTCATCAAGTGCGCGGACCAGGCCTCGCTAGATTTCATGACGGGTAGTATTGCCAAAATCAGCAACGCCTTTGAAGGCCTCCAGTTCAGGCTTATACCCGCCAGGGACGTACCGAAGAATCTCGTGAGGAGCCAGGTGAAAAACTTCTGGGGTGCATCAAGCTGCAAAACAAATCTATACCTGGTATAGATGAGTGGCAACTGATCAAGGAGGAAAAACCAAACAAAGCAAGTAGACCAATTCTGGTGGCCACTTGCGATGAGTCCATTGAGGCTCTCAAGAAGACTGACTATAAAATCAGCTTCGGAATTCGCAAGGCTAGGCTAAAAATCTTCCAAGGCGACAAAGCGACTGACGAAGACGACACGGAAGAGGTCGACGACGCCAGCCAGTTGCTAAGGAATGTGGGCTTCAAGGAAATTCGAGATGACCAATAACTTAAGATGCGTACAGATTAATCTGCAGCACTCGAAGTGTGCTACAGCGAATCTGACAACCCTCATAATCAAAAGGGGCATAGACATCAGCATAATACAGGAGCCGTGGGTGAATGAAGACACCATTAAAAGGTTAAACAGCAGCAACTATTCGTATAATCTTTTTTACAGACGAAACAAAGGTAAATCTAGAGCACATATTACTATAGTCAACTTCCTTAAAATTATTGGGGTAGACCTTATAGTGAATCTAGTCTGTAACCGATTTAAATTTTTTCTAGGGTAGAAAAAAGGACCATTTGGAAGATCGAATGCACAATAAACAAGAGTACAATTACCCTGTTGACTTCAAGCGGTTTTAGAACGAAAACCAGGCAATATGTTCGAAGCATTTGACAATGTCTTAGCTGGATTTGTGGAACAACATAGGAAGATAATTAATATACTTTTAACTAGTCCCCCAACATATGAGATGTAATTACAAGGGATCATAATGGTAGGATACAGCTGTAGACTACAGATTATTTAAAAGTTTGCATGGCATCGCCCTTTAAATGGCTTAATGTACATATCTTCGAAATTGCTTTACCCAAATCAACCAAACTTTGGTGAATATAAACTCGTTTAACATCTCTGGGAAATTTGATAAAATCAGGTAATAATCATCTTCACTCCTCATATAACTTTATAGGGCTTAAAAATTGGACAAACTTTTAAAATTAATCGGATTCTTTAACTTTAATGTGAACTTATGCCGAACTTGTGTCTCTTATAGCTTTTTCCCACAGGAGTTAATTGATCACTCAACCGGCTCTTTGCTCAATTAAAGCTAATTTGGATCACTTTACCATATAAAAATACAATAATTCTTAATCGAAATGAAATCGAGTTGAAACTGGAATGCAAATCTGCGGGTTGTTGTCCAGACTACAAATTTGACTGTATTTATCGCTAACGGTTGTTGTCTGGGCTGTAAATTTGGTTGTGTGCTTTAATAAAATAGCAATCAGTTCATAAATTCAATAATCAGGAAATAATATAAAATGAAGAACACAAGCAAATATAACAGCGGATCGTTAATCCAGCCTATCGCTGATCGAGTGCGAAAGGCAAAAATTGGTTTCTCAAATATAATCTTAATGTACCAAATTAATTTGGCTGTGCGAAGAAACTTTACCCCTTATATACAGGCCGGCCTTATTTAGGTAGCTGTTCACAATAAAGGCGGTGTGAGCCGGGGCAACTTCCAATCGACTGCGATGACTTGTCGGACCCGATTGACCCTTTGTTTGAGTCCCTTGAGAACTTCCATGTAAGGCTTGGCATTGACGGTTTGTACAGGAGGAACAAATTCATGGTGGACGATGCTTTTGATGTCAATGAACATCGTTTTCACTTTGGATTAGCTCATTCTTTCCTTTTTTTGGGCGAGGACGACAGCGACCTCTTACCGTCCCTCCAAAAAAGCCTGGCGCCACCGAAACACACCACTTCTTTCTAAAGCAACATCTGGGTAAGCCTGCTTGATCCTATCAAGCGTCTCTGTACATTTTTGACTTCAACCACTCAGACTGTTTGACTTTATATAAAATCTATATATTACTCTTTCTAGTGTTCTCTGTCTAGTGTAAAGACGTGAATTGTTTCCGTTTTGGTTGACTTTGATTCGTTTCCATTATTTCACTATATCCAGAAATCTATTTTAATGAGAACAAGTAAGGAAGGGCTAAGTTCGGGTGTCACCGAACATTTTATACTCTCGCATGATAAAGAGATAAACGAGATTTCATTATCCGTCATTTACATATTTTTCAAATACCTTATTTGTATAAAGTTTTATTCCGCTATCATCATTGGCTCATTATACAGAGAAGGCATCAGATGGAATTCAAAATAGCGTTATATTGGAAGAAGGCGTAGTTGTGAACCGATTTCACCCATATTTTGTACATATCATCAGCGTGTTAAGAAAATATTATATACCGAATTTCATTGAAATCGGTTTAGTAGCTCCTGAGATATGGTTACGCCCATTTTCAATTTAAAACAAGAAAAAACGTTAACTTCGGTTGCACCGAAGCTAAATACCCTTCACAGGTGCATTTCTGTTAGTAACTATGTGTTCAGTTTGTATGGAAGCTATGTGCTATAGTAATCAGTTCTAAACAAGTTTTTTAGAGATTACATTGTTGCCCTAGAAAATAACATATATCAAGTTTCGTGAATATATCTTGACAACTGTGAAAGTTTCCCCTACAAGAACTTGATTCCGATCGTTCAGTTTGTATGGCAGCTATATGTTATAGTGGCCCGATATCGGCCGTTCCGACAAATGAGCAGCTTCTCGAAGAGAAAATGACGTTTGTAAAATTTTAAAACGATATCTTAAAAACTCAGGGACTAGTTCGTATATATGTATGTATACAGACAGACGGACGGACAGACAGACAGACGGACATTGCTAAATCGAACCAGCTCAACATACTGGTAATTTATATATGCATATAGTTTATAGGATCTCCGACGATTCCTTCTGGGTGTTACAAACTTCGTGACAAACTTTATATACCCTGTTCAGGGTATAAAAAAAGGCTGGGTGCAGCTTCCTTCTGCTTCCTTTAGTATTTCTTTTTGTTAGTCGGTTAACGCACTTTTAGTGATTTTCAACATAACCTTTGTACGGTAGGTGGGCGTGGCTATTATCCGATTTCTTCCATTTTTGAACTGTATATGTATAATGCCTGAAGGAATCGACTCTATAGAGTTTGGTTGACATAGCTATGTTAGTTTCCGAGATATGTACAAAAAACTTAGTAGGGGCGGGGCCACGCCCACTTTTCCAAAAAATTATGTCCAAATATGGCTCTCCCTAATGCGATCCTTTTTGCCAAAATTTCACTTTAATATCTTTATTTATGGCTTAGTTATGACACTTTATTGGTTTTCGGTTTTCGCCATTTTGTGGGCGTGGCAGTGGGCCGATTTTGCCCATCTTCGAACTTAACCTTCTTATGGAGCAAATACGTATACCAAGTTTCATCATGATATCTCAATTTTTACTCAAGTTACAGCTTGCACGGACGGACGGACGGACAGGCAGACATCCGGATTTCAACTCTACTCGTCACCCTGATCACTTTGGTGTACATAACCCTATATCTGACTCTTTTAGTTTTAGGATTTACAAACAACCGTTATGTGAACAAAACTATAATACTCTCCTTAGCAACTTTGTTGCGAGAGTATAAAAATAAAGGTTTTCAACAGGAATCAAATTTCTAAAAAAACTAATTTCAGCGAAGATTCCACATGAAAATTACTGGATATCGAATCTCGAACCCACTGGCAGGACAAATTTCATGGAACAAGTACCAAGCCCACCTTGGAAAGAAAACTAGAAAGTGATAGCAACCAATTCTCGCTAAAAAACACATACAGCCAGAGGTCAACGCAAAAGAAAGTATCTAAAAAACATAAATAAATTTCAGGAAAGTACAAAAATTAACTGGAAGCTTGTTAGTAAAAAGTTTCGAGGCTGCAAACAGTCGCTGAAAACTTAAAAAATAAAATAAATTACATAACAGCGCAGGAGAGGCGAAAAGCGCAATCGGCACATAATGCCACACACACCAACAAACGAGCACACAGCGGCAGTTGCAGAGCATGCTCCGGCGTTTTGCCAGCAGCTGAAAAGTTAATTGGCGGCTTTGGAGTGGCGCTGCGCTGGCAAAGTCGTGAAAATATGCCGCCACAGCGCAACCAGGTGCTATATTTGCGCAACACACACATGCACATACAAGCCGCCACCGCCACCGCCACCGCCGCTTCACGCGCAATTTTAGTGTCTTCAAATTCTTTTTAACAGTTGCGAAATTTTTGGCGCTAACTTTTTGCCCACATTCATAATGCACACACACACACACACATATATATGTATATAGGTATATATACTATATATATTATTTTTTGCATGAAAAATCTGTTGCAGCAAAACATTGCATATTTTTGGACGACCAACAGCTGCGTCAACAAGCGCCAGCTAGCAGCAATGGGCACCGCTTTTTTGCTCTTTTTCCCGTTTATTTTTTTCTGCTTCGTTATGACGCCCAGACGCGTGTGTGTGCGTGAGTGTGGCTGTGTGTACGCCTATGGCAACGCTGCCGGCGCAGCCGTTCGCCACTGTGGCATATGTTTGCTGCCGCAACTGTTATTTTTGTTGCCTTTGGTATTACATGTAGCGCGCTTTGCCAATGTAGCAACTTACGGAGTGCTGGTTTTTGTTCTTGTTGTTGCAGTTAAGTTGCTCGTTGGCGGTGTAAGTGTTGCTGGTTGCACTGCACTTGTTTCATGTTTGGTGGTTGCCACCGATTTGGAATTCTTTTTCATCCGTTGGGTGTTTTTTTACCTGTATGAGATGATTTCTGCGTTCTTTAATTTTTTTAATTTTTTATAAATTTTCTTGCGACATAGTTTTTTTGTAGCTCATATTAGTTGTATGTCTTTGTTGGGGCCTTGTTGTTGGTTTTTACAAGTTTTAATTTTTATTTAATTTTTCTGCATATTTTTCTATACTAAATCAGATATACTAAATATTTAAACATTTTATAGGTTAGGTTTCATTTTGTCCAAAAAAATTCATTTAGAAATAGTCAAGCTTTACATATTGCCTAAAGATCTTAAGCTATCTTAAATCTTCCAGGATATTTTTTTATACCCACGTGGCTCTGAGCCAGCTAATGGAATGAGAACCGAGTTGATGCCGGCGAAGTTTTATAACAGTTTTGCAGTCAAGAAATATGCGCTGAGTTAGGATTGTCTCGTCTTTCCAAGGACAGCATTTAGAGCTAACATCTGGCAGCATTTCTAGCCTCACCAGCCTCATCTCAAATATTTCCATAAGCCAGTGGCCAGTTACAAGGCTCAGAAATATATTTAGACAAACTTCGCTAAAGGTAAGAATCGCTTTAAGTCTTTTGCCAGCAGCGCCTTGCAACGTAACTTAAGTTGGTCATTTCAAATTCATTACAAGAGCTTGCGCAATGCTTGCTGAGCTTACGTAAAGCAAAATACAAGTGCTATTGAATGGTTAATATTTCCAGAAAGCTTGTTTAATCTACTACTGATAGTTTTTCCCAAACGTCTACGGTTGTTGATAGAAAGAGGAGTGACCGTCCTCGCGTAGTTTGAGCCAGTTTAGTCATAAAAGCTGTTCGCATGTGCATACGCAGTAATGTCCTTAGGAAGTAGAAACATATATCAAAGAAGATAGATATATCGACCAACTCAATGGGAGGATTTACTTGAGACCAAATCAATGCGAAGACTTATTCGATATAACCTCCACATGAAAGCCTACCGTCGGTTAACTGATCAACTTCTGACAATGCGCTTGAAGCTTGAAGCAAATTAGACCCAATAGAGGCAAGCGCCTACCTCAGTGGCACACGGTCAACGGTCATGAAAGTATTTCGTCACGTTTGAAAATAAGTATTTTGCAAAGGTTTTTGATAAACGAAACAACGAAATCTATGTAAAAACTTTCAAAGGTGCAAAAAATGTTATTCCAAGGGTTAAGCGTGGTTACTATCCAACCTCTCTAATGGTTGGTTGGGTAGTCTAGTGTAAAGGCGTTACACATATCCATTTCTGTGAAATGGTTGAAACTGGAACAAAATTATGCCATCACCTTGTTTAGAAGGCATGGTTTAACAGCATTGCAATAACCGCTGCGATGTAAGGAATTGGCTCTTCCAGCAGACGAAGCAAAGCTACACAGCAGTGGCTTAAAATAAATATTTTTGGTTTCTTAGCTCCAGTTAATAGGTCATCTATGAACCCAGATTTGAATCCTTTGGACAACAGTTTGGTCAATGGCCGAAACATTTTTTTATAGTTTATTCCTTAAAAAGGCTTGAACTTGTATTAGATTTTATCGCAGGTCTAAGTATAATTTTATTAAATGTCAAGTTTAGATTCAAAAATTATTTTTTGGATAGCATTTTTTGTGAAAATGCCAAACCTTATACCCACTTGCAGAAAATATAAAGATATCGCTATTTTAATGTTTACATATATTTTCAACATGCTCTATATCGTCACTTAATATGCAAAGCAACGCGTCATCCAAAAATTCAAAATTGGACTTTTTATTGCTTACGATTCACTACATCATATTGCATATATGTATCATAAATTTTTAAGCTTCCGCTGACAAATATATCCAATATATAACCATTTTATAACCAAAACACACATTTTTTTCAACATGTTTTTGGCTGAAAAGCAGTGCAATTATTTTTAGTTTGCATGTATAGATAAATCGCTTTCAAATGGGTCTAATATAATCAGTGCTTGTGCACTAGCACTAACATAACGCACTTACTACTTAGAAACAAAAAGCAGGAAAACTCTTTATCATACCATAACCATGAATGCAGAAATAAAAAATAATAATAGAAAATAAAAGTAATAAAATAGAAATAAAAATAACCTATCAATATCAAATAAATTATTATTGAACAGCCACAAAACGTGCTACATTTCACACTATTGATAGTGTTGTCTTCAAGCATTCAGAAATAGCCACGTTTTTTTTATTCACTAAGAATTCTGAAGAAAAACTACATCAAATATATGATACTATCACCACCTACAAGCCTGACAGTCTTGACAGCTGTCTCTGGAGACTCGCAACCTCACACCGGTTGAACTGAAGTTCCGGTGAATAGGCCACAGCAACTTACATATTTACCTCTAATAGCTGAGCGCAATACATTCCTTGACAGCGCTAAATATGCTATCGTGAGTGTGTAATTGATTGTTCGTTAGCAAACTAATTGAACTTAGGGGGAGTATTTATATTTATATGTATGTGTGTGTATTGGCTTATTTATTGATTGGCTGGAGAATAGAGAACTCACCTATGTAAATTCGTATATGAATGATATTCTAAAGATAAAGAAGTACATAAATAGTATTATGTTTTAAATACATATATACTATATAACAACAGTTGTTGTGTTCTTTACGTGAGTACCTGCCGATGACGGCCTAAACCCACGGTGCTTAAAGCACATGGATCAAAACAATGTGTTATTTAAAGCCTCAAATTATACACGGTTTTTACAAAGACTATTTGGTTGCAATTGGTCAGGTGGAAGGGACACCTTTTCTACCTTGATCGCGTTCTAGGTCGACCTAAAACGTCTGCCGTGTTGTTGGTTCAACACCCGGCCGCTGTGCGAATCCATACTGAACTGAATTTTCAACTCTACATGTCTTTAGATTTAAACCACAGCCACCACGAATCTCTCCAAAGTGCCAAACCCAATGAGCAGATTGAAATGAACTTCTAGAGCTAACTGTTCCCCATGGTACCAGATTTAAGTCTGCGGTCAGACCTTGTAGTTTTCGCTACTACCAGTTGAGCACCCAACAAACTCAATGACTGCTGACATTTGTCGCTTGAACTTCAAATGTCTTTTCATTAGATGGAATCTCTTTCAAAGTCTATAATAACAATCCAGGCTGAGTATTAAGTAGGTACTATTTCTTTCAAGATTATGCTGAAATTTCGAGGCAAGCCAACTAACAAATATATAACATATTGGACTTTACTCGCCTCATGCGATAGGCGCTGGGGTATACATATATATTATATCTTTATGTATTTCTACCAAAAATATACTCAAATTACTTCGAGCTTTGCCAAAACCCTGATTTCTGGAACTTAGTACGTGAATTGGTTCTTTCAATAGTATTTAATGAATATTGAGTAGATTTCTAAAATAAATAAATCTACACTGCAAATTGAAAAATATTTCAAAAAATTATCAATTCGATCGGTCAAGTCGTTTCGAAATAAATTTCGAGTAAAATGTGTTTAATGTTTTGAGAGCCGATTACACCAGGCGTATACGCGTATACGGAATGTTCTACGGATCATTTTAAAAAACTGTGCCTAAGAGACTATGGATCTAAAACCGGTTTCAAGCCAGCAATTTTAAGGCGAAGTTTTCTAGGCATTATAAAGCGTTTTTGTCAGTTTTTGAGATATTTGAATATAATTTAATGCGTAGAAGCCTTTTGATATTCTTTTGATCATTTTTCGGAATTCTCATTATCACAAAACTATATAACATATATCTCATCCAACCGATTATTCAGATCCTTTAAACTTCAGCTTAAAAAATCGGGTTTAGAGCCATAGTCTCTTAGGTAAAGTTTTTCAGAATGATCCGTAGAATAATTCGCATATGCTTTATGGTAAAAAATCGGTCCGCTATAATATACATTCGATACATCTGCAAAACAAAAATCGATTTTTTCATATTTTCAAGTATATGAAACTACTTTATAGAAGTCTCAAAGTAAACCTGAGCGGAGTCAGTCAATTATATATATACTACCTCTTGAGCCAAAATTTTCCAAAAATGATATGAAAAGGCAATTGTGAAGCAAAGTCCTCTCTCGACAAACAAAAACCAAACTCTATAAGTCACTCATAATTCCCGTCCTGCTATATGGTGCAGAGTCTTGGACGATGACAACATCTGATGAGTCGACGTTGCGAGTTTTCGAGAGAAAAGTTCTGCGAAAGATTTATGGTCCTTTACGCGTTAGCCACGGCGAATACCGCATTCGATGGAACGATGAGCTGTACGGGATATACGACGACATCGACATAGTTCAGCGAATTAAAAGACAGCGGCTACGCTGGCTAGGTCATGTTGTCCGAATGGACGAAAACACTCCAGCTCTGAAAGTATTCGACGCTGTACCCGCCGGGGGAAGCAGAGGAAGAAGAAGACCTCCACTCCGTTGGAAGGACCAGGTGGAGAAGGACCTGGCTACGCTTGGAATATCCAATTGGCGCCACGTAGCGAAAAGAAGAAACGACTGGCGCGCTGTTGTTAACTCGGCTATAATCACGTAAGCGGTGTCTACGCCAATTAAGAAGAAGAAGAACCTCCAAAGAAGTAGTGACTCAACATAACCACAACTAAGTGAAGAGTTAAAGGTGCCAAAACGGCCTTAAGTTGTGTATAGAGTCTGTTTTCGTTAAAGAAACGAAAAGCTATTCTCACATCTGTAAGTAACGATCATCAACCCGAAGGTGGAACATTTGACAAATCAACACTCCATCTTCTAACAAAACAATGGGCATCAGAGTGACCAAAGCAGAAAAAAACGCACAATTAAACGCTCGATATGCTGTCATTTTCAGCGTCCATTGTCTGCGCCACCAAAATGAAAAAGTGCAAAAATCAACCAAAAGTTAACATTTTCACCACGAGAAAGAGAAAAAAAAGAATAAAAAATAAGTCCAGCGCAAAGCCGGAAAAATGAGTTGAAATGCCAATGGCCGATTAAAATAAAGAAAAATATGACACCGAAGCGAAAGCAATTATTGTGAGCCGTGGAGCTTTCCGCTAAGCAGGCAAACGTTGTAGCAACAGACGTAAAAGACGAAAAAGAGGAAGAGGAGTTAAAAGAAGTCAACGAGCTGGTCGGCGAAACATGCACAGCAACGAACATGGCCGAGTTGGGGCCGCTTGTAAAGCATTGTTATGAAAAGCAACGGCAACAACAGCAGAACGCTGAAGCATGCCAAGACAGCCGATAGAGAAGAGCACGGAACGTGCAAGCGAGCCAGTTGGTCGGTGGAACCAACGCCAGCCATAAGATGACTAAAGACAGACAGAAGCACGATGACGAGAACTTCCGCGGTCAAAGACAAAAGCTGCAAATGAGTATGAAGAAAAATTAAAGACACCCACACGCTCACTCACCCACACACTCAGAGGGTGTAGGAGAAGTGAGAGCAGGCGTAAAATATGTAAGAAATAACAAAACAGCGGCGCTGGAAAGCAGAAAGCATAACAACCCGTGTATAGTGTGTATGTATGTATGTTGTTGCATGCAACGAATGACAATGCTTAAGAAACAGGTCATGTCATAGTGCCGTACACACGGACTAAATGCTGCTGTCGTCAGCATAAACGACGAATGAAAAGACATCAACATCCGGTATGTTGGTGGATGAGTTGAACGCAACGCTTTGTGGATCGAGTTGGAGGCGTTGTGTTGGGCATATATATAATTGGACAGAGGTGTTAAGGAATGCATGGAGACTCAGGGGTATATGCACAGTGACTACAAAAAGTAGAGGGAAGTATTTTCGAAATCTCATCTCTAATTTTTCAATTTGGAAATGTTTTTTAAATATAATTTCTAATAGGAAATAAATTTAATAGAAATAAATGAAGACAACGAGTTTTTAATTTTGAAAATTTAAAAGTATATTTTGAATTTTTGGTACTTAATCAGATTTATTGTTCAAAAAACTGTGTACTTAGAAAAAAAATCATTAACTACGGCTAGCCTTTACATATGTAAATTAAAGTTTTCTTACAAGAAAAGTTCAGTTTGTATGACAGTTATATGCTATAGTGATCCTATCGAAATAATTTCTTCGATATTACACCTTACCCTTGGTTAAAAATCTATACCAAATTTCGTGAAGATAGCTTGTCAAATAAAGGAGTTTTTCCTACACAGAGTTCATTCTGATCGTTTAGTTTGTATGACAGCTATATGCTATAGAGCTCCGATATCATTGATTCGGACAACTGAGTAGCTTTTTGGAGCGAAAAGTATGTGTGCAAAATTTCAAATCGATATTTCAAAAAAATATATACAGACAACCGGACGTATAGACGGATATGGCTAAATCAACTCAGCTCGTCAAGATCCGCAGTTTCTTGCTACAAACTTCGCGGCTAACTTAATATACCCTCTTCAGGGCATACAAATTATAAATTTAAAATATTTGTAAACAGATGGCGCTGTAGGTAAGGGTGCTGTTTAAATCATTTATTCTCCGCGATACAGTTTCCTCAAAAATATTACTTCAAAAGAAAATAATTAAAATTAATAGACCTCAATAAAAAATAAGATTTTACGATTTTAAAGATGCCAACTAACGGTAAAAACCTAAAAACTAAATGTATGTTCTTATCGTTTGCATACTTTTAGGTGCACAATGATTTTTGTTGAATTTCCAAAATAAGATCTTAATTAATAAAAATTTCTGATGAGAGGAATGTTGGTACATTATTCTAGTTATTCAAGTAATTGTGTTTCATTATTATGTAAGAAGTCATAACTTCTCTTGGCAGAAAAATGGAGTCTAAATATACACATATCTTTTGACATGAACTCGTATAACTTAGAACTTAACTTGAAAAGTTTATAACTTACGTAATGTTATCGGTATATCGTATATAGTATTGTTTATATTTATTTGCTCAATGAGATGTACTCTTTTAAAGGATAAGACTAACTGAAAGTTCCAAAAAAAGTTTTGAAAATTATGTGACCGTAAATTTTTGGAATCAAAACTGTTTAAAAACGGAAACACAGGCCGTAAATATACCTCACAGTTGTGCCACAACTTTATCTACACTTCCCGGTATGTGAAACTCTTTTACACGCCACGCTTTATTTGCGCCATGAAGAATTATATAAGTGGTTCTAAGTACACAGTTAGGGCATATACTAAATAGTTGTAGAAAATATATAAAAATAGCAAAAAAACTGCGTGCAAATACTTAAGAAGACATCGTAAATCCGTTTGGAGACTTACGGCTGGAATGGAGACGTTGTCGTTAGCGCTGACGTTGACAGCGGCAACTATGGTGTCACTAAACTGGTACAACGACGGCACAGTGGCAAGATATGTCTAGGTTTATGGTTTTATTTTGGATACAAAAGTGGAAAGGAGGCTCTTATTTGAAAGAGAAAAATATTTAGTAATAATTTATTGAGGGTGCATAACTTAGCTTATAACATACACGCGCCTTAATGTAGGCAACAAACAGGTTTAATTTAAAATTAATTCAATTTAACTTCAGCATATTTCTTCAGCAAATTTCTTTGTTCTTTATTATGTTAACTTAATAATTATGCCACATAATTTAACAAACAAATTTTGACTAAATTCAACCAAGCTCCGAATTTAAAAGTAGTGTACATTTGTAAATATTTAATTAGCATCACACGGTATATGAAATTTTCAACTATTTTAATTCACCATTTGGAAAGAAAATTTTCTTCTCACAGCACATTAATTTACAATAAAGTTTTGTGTAAATAAATAATGAAGTTATTTTAACATGAATTCAGACAATAGCTCACAGTGCCTATTAGGTTGAATAAACAGAAGAAAATTCATGACAGCAGAGCTAGAAGTTGTTAATCCAAAGCAAATATGCTTAACATAAGACAACAAGAAAATAAGGCTAAAAGGAATAAAATGAAATAAGTACGACAGTTAGGCCGTAAAGCTGATAACAATGAGTGAGCGACGAGTTTTAGTAGTTTTTATATACCAATATATATTTATATAAATAAATTTATATATGTATTATATATGTATATATAAATAAATGTTTATATATAAAATTTTCTCTAAGAACATAACTGGCTGTGTGTGCTTAGATATAAAAGTACAATTGCAACTACAGCCAAAGCGATTTATCAACAGGCATTAAGCTTAGCTAGACTCAAGCCAATAATGCACAACCAAGTTTTTTATTTCTTATGACTCATAAGCATTAGGGCACTCTACAAACTTTAATATTTAATTGAAATTTAGTTTCAAAGCAGCAAATTGTCACTCTGGCCATTAATATTGAGTTTTTTAGAAAATATGCATTTCTTGGCAACGCTCTGGTAGTCTTAATTCTCTACGCACACTCATTGAATATCACCCTAAATGTAGGCAACATTTTAGTATATCAAACTTAGAGCAAAGAAATTCATTGTTAGCTGGCACTAAAGCAAAGTTTTTGTTTTATAAAGTCTATATTCAGGCGTAAACATAAAAGCTTAGCCAAGTCGCAAACCAAACTAAAATATTCTGCTTAGAATAAAGTTTAGAGCAAAAGAAATTTTCAACACAAATTTGTTAATTTTTAACATATATCATTAGTAAATATTGTAAGATATCTGGATTTAATTCAAGTTCAAGTTATGTTTTTAGAAACATTGGGTTGAAAATAGTTTGAAAAACGTTAATGGAAATATTTTATTAAGAATTTGACACAGAAAGCAGGAAAAGCGAAGGGCTCAGGTGGAGAAATTAGCATTCAGCATATTTTTCAAAATGTAAAAAGACATTCTTTGCAAAAAGACTATTAACAAAGTGAAGGATATGGTAGTTGATATTTTTGGTATAAAATGCGTTCTTGCTTGAGTCGTTCAGGTAGAGCTCAATTTTGTTTATTTTTCAAAAAGAGTACAGTAAACGGACCACGATAAATGTGGAGTTATGTTTGGCCTTATTGAGTCATTTGCGCAAAGAATTCATGGATTTTACACTATGACAATGCACCTTCGCATCGACGATTGTGAACAAATTTAAAGCCAAGAACACAATGAATTTGAATTGATCAACCTCCGTATTCACCGGATTTGGCTCCTTGAGATATTTTCTTGTTCTCCAATCTAAAACTGCCGCTCCGTGGAACCCGTTTTCAGTCAATCGAAGAGCAAAAACAAAATGCTCTGAATAATCTGAAGGTCTTTCCAAAAACTACTTAAGAAAAGTGTTTCGAGGATTGAAAAAATCGATTGCATACGTGTATTACATTTCGTGGGGATTACTTTGACGGCGACAAAATAAAAATTGGCGAATAATTAAATATTTTGCATTTTGTTTAAAATTCTCGAGTACTTTTCTCCGAATGTAAACAAATCGTTGAAGGTTAGACAAGGAAACGAATCAGAAAATGTCATTAAGCCGTAGCTTAGAAGTAAAACAACAGAGAAACTGATGGACACTAGTCACATTTGTTCATCAAAAGACCTTTCCGAGAGTATAGATACTTTTTTACTACTACCATAGAGAAAAGAAACTATTTAGTAGGACGAATACATGATAAGAGTTATAGTTATATTATAGTTTAGTATTAAGGGCGAAAACCTCTGCTCCTGAAAGCAAAAACGGCTCACGTTTTCCCAGCATTCGGCCATGAGCTTAACGACAGAGAAAGGCTGATACTATTTCTTTGAAAGCGGGTTTAAAATGAAAGGGCGAACTTGAAGTAAACTATAATAATAGAGAAATATGCAACAATACACGGAAGTAACATAAATGTGATCACGATTTCCCACGGCAGTTTGATCTTTATCGGGTCAAAAACTGATGCCTCGCAATTAATCCTCAATACCACGTGAGTCACAATAAAATCGATTGCAGTAATCCGTATTTTTCCATGGCAATCGCCTTTATTTTTCTATTGAACTAGCTCAAGCCCGTTTAAGTGGCTACGTTCTGTTGGAAATTTCAAAAATTGATTCCTTTTGTGCTTATACGTCCATAGTTAATATATTTGAAAATCTTCTTCGAAAATTTGAAGTGTCTCCGGAAAATTATTTTAGAGATAAGAGCTCAGATCGATCGACTTTTTCACACGACCTTCTTAGCATTCTTACCTTATTTGTGAGATAATGATAAAAAAAACGACTTTTGATACTCATGTTGATTTTTAAGCTGAGCATACTATTCGGAACACCATCACCCATCTTGACACCCAACTTTCATTTTTGGATCTTATTCGACCGAATAAACCACGTCCCTAACGCAGTGAAAAAAAGTGAAGAAAATATAGCAACCGTAGCTGAAAGGGTACGCAAAAACCGTGGAGAGTCGACTCGGCGCCGTTCGTAACAACTCGGACTGACGTATGGCGCATTTCAGTTCGAGATCTTAAATTGAAAGCGTAAAAAATACAGCTAACATATGCAAGAACTGAAGCCGCTCGACCATCCCAAGCGACATCGCTTTGCTCCATGGGTTCTTGAAAAATTCCAGGAGCCAAACTTTGTTCAGCGATGAAACTAAATGAGTATGTAAACAAGTAAAACTGCCGAATTTTGACGAAAATCAACCTGAAGAGATTCAAGACCTGACATTTCGTCCAGAAAAAGTAATGATTTGGTATAATTTGTGGGCCAATGGAATCATCGATTCGATTCAGGTCTTGGAGCAAAACATTACGTTTTTCATTCGCCAGCTACAAGACCATCTGAGACGTAGCCACAGTCAACGAAAAATAAATGCCGAAGAATGTTCTTTCAAACCTCGAAATGGATCACCCTATATATCTTACGCAATGACCGTTATTTTCGGACATAAGATAAGTTATACTGAAGCATGAAAATTAATAAAAATCTTTTTGTTGGCCAAAAAACAAATAACCACAAAGAGAAATCGTTGCCACAAAGAAACTTTCTCAGACGATTTCAAATTTTAAGCCACCAAAATTAATTTAATATTTTGAAGCTAAGACCACACGCACAGCAACTCAAAGCAACTAATCATCGCTAAGTAGAATCGCTACATATTAAAAGCGTGTGGTTGCCACAGATTTAACTTAAAGCAACATAAAACATTTCGCCAAAATTTGCTCGAAACCTCCCGCTCTCGCATTGGGAAGAATTTCAAAGCAAAAACCAAACCGGACAATTTTGCACGATGTTGCATGCAACCAACAATGGACGATGTTGACAAAAATGATTGTGATCACAATAATAGTCAGTGGCAATAATGGTGGAAGTGTTGCAGCTGATGACGATGCTGCTGCTGCTGCTTATGAGCAATTTTAAGGCTGCTGTTAACAGCAAAAGCAATAACACCAACAAACAAACGAACGAATGAACGAGCAAACGAACAAACAAACTGAGCCAAAGCCGTGTAATTTAGTTATGGTGCAACAATAGCAACAAAGAAATGGCGAAGACGAAAAAAAATGAAAAGCAGATTTTAAGGCGTGTTTACAAGAAGAGGTTCAAGCAGCAACAATGACAACAACAAACACAACAACAGTAAACAAGCGCAACAACAATAGTAGCAGCAAAGACTGCAATACTTGAGCAGCTGTAGCAAGTAAGCAAACAGACAAATGTTGCAGCAACGAAAAAATCATTGTTGCACGAACGATGCACACACAAATAAATGCACTAGAAGGCCGTATATGTGGTACACACATGCACACAAGCAGTTGTGCGTGCAAAGAAAACACTATTTTGCCATGTTGCAAGTGCAAAAATATAAGCAAGTAAATAACAACAAAAAGTGGCAGGTTTTTTTGCCTTTAGTGATTGCCCCCAGGACGTTTGCGAGCATATGTGGGTATGTGTGTGCGTGTGGCGCTTGTGACCAGTGTGCAAGTGACATACATAGCCACCGTTGTTGCAAGTTTGCACTATGTCATAAGTGTTTGCTTAGCCAGCTATTGTTAGTTGTTGTTGTTGTTGCACATTTTCATACATCTATATAAATTTATGTTTATATTTTGTTTTTGCATTGTTGCGTACCAACTTGCAGCATATGTTGCAGCAAATGTTTTGTCATGTTGCATGACCGCCTTCGTGTGCAACAACCGAAAAAAGCATACAGTGCAAACAATGTAAAAACTACAAGTGACAACACAAAATTTAATGAAACAGTTTTGCAACAACAACAACAAGAGCAACATCAACAAAAACAACAACAACGACACGTTGAAATACTCGTAAACCTAATTCTAAGCAAATACATAAATGTTATGGAATTGAATAGAAAGAAATAACGGTACTAACAATAACAATAACAATAATAAGAGTCATAAATGAAGACGCATGTGTGTAGGTGCATGTGGCAACTTGCAACACTATTATGCGTCACACGTCTCAAAGCAATTGAAGTTGATGCTGCAACTGTTCGTGCAGCAAACAAGCGCAGCACCCCACACACCTTGCCACAAGCACGCGCACACACATATGTAGCGAAATGCATGCAACACAAGCACATTCGGTTACAGAGCGTGCCACTCGCACTCGTAGGTGTGCTGCTTGCCGCCATTGTAACCGTATATTGATGTGTGTGTATCTGCACGTATGTTTGGATGTGTGTGTGTGTGTGTGAGTGTTTGCCTTTCTTGAAGCGCCCAGCGCTGCCCGGCCAAACTTTGCCCTGCCAATTCACATTTGTCTGTTGCACGTTTCGCAAACATATTTGCACTTACATAATTTTCGTGGCACCTTCATGGGTGTCCATGTGTGTGTGTGTGGGTGAGTTATGCTTTTCTTTTAAAATCTCATTGCACACGACAACTTCGCGTGCCATCAACTTGAAGCACGGCGAATGCGTCCGAAATGACGCCGTACTTTCGGCTGGGTGGGGCGCACAGTGGCATAGACACTAAAATAATGGATTAAAAACGCATTTTTGCTTTACTATTAAAATATTGTGGTTTTTGAGAAAAAGTTTATTTTGTGTTTTCTTTCGAATGAAATCACGACCACGGAATGATTGATTATGCTGCAGAACTATTTTTTGGAGTCTGCTTTATCACGAATATGCGTATATCAGTGGCAACTTTGTTAAAGACAACAAAAAAGTCAAAAAAACATTGCTTGAAAATCGACGTGTTGGCAACTGAGAGAAAGCAAATGGTGTGAACATCTCTAATCAATCGACTTAACAAATTTTGGTTAATGTTTTGGGTATGAAGCGTGTCAATTCTACCATAAACTTTAGCCAAAAGTCCTGCATCATTTGCAAAAAAGACGTTGAGTTCAAGCCGCAGATGAGATACTTGACAACTTAGCTGAGGAGTCTTCACTCATCAAATGCAACGTTACTGCTGACAAGACGTCGGTTTATGTATATCACGTCCAAACTCTCCAACAATCCAGCGAACGGCACTTCTAAAATTAGCCGAAACCGAAAAACTCTTCTTTAAGTCGGTCCAAAATCAAGGTCATGCTCAGCGTATGATTTTTTTACCATAAAGAAGTTGAGCGTGAATTTCTTCGTAAAGGGCAAACGGTCAATAAGAAATACTAATTGGCCAGTTGGAGGCATCTACGGGAAGAAACTCATGGTAAACGGCCATAATTGTAAGCAGAAAATTCATGATTTTTTCACCACCATAGTCTGCTCCACATTGTAATATGTTTATGACCGAGTTTTTGCTCAAATACGAGTCGAGAGTCAATACTCAGCCACCAGAATGAAATTAGGACATTTTTCTACTTTCGAAACTGAAAAATCCGCTTCATTGAATGATTCTATAATAACCAAAGACGATGTTCCTCTTCCACAGTGAATGAGCTTTAGTTATTTTTTAATAAATTGCAATATTTTTAGGTGGCAGAAGTAACCGGAGTGCCTCAATTTCGTTACATATCGTGATTCAAGACATTTCTATCTTGAAATACCTATTTAGTTGCAAGTTCTGCTCTTTTCTCAATTTGTTAGAAAATCGTTTAAAGAAAATGATGTTACTGTACTATTATGAAAATTCTGTTAAAGTAATTAAAAAATTCATTATATAAGTCTCTCATTATTCCAGTCCAGCACTATAAGGCACAGAAACATGGACGATGACGCACAGAGATGAGAGAGCACTTAGAGCATTCGGGAGAACTGTTCTTCGTAAGATCTTTAGCACGATGCACGTAAGCTATGAATGCCGATGGAGATGGAACCATGAATTGTATGCGCTTTATGGCAACATAAATATAGTTAAGCGCATAAAAATTCATCGCATAAGCTCTCGTTCGCATAGAAGATGATGCTGTAGCGAAAAGCTTCTTTGATTCGAAAACAATGGGTGAACAATGGAGGCAAGAGCGGTCAAGACCTACCCACAGTTTCAGTGTCAAAGAAGAAGAGGTTTGGAACTCTTAAAGCTGAAAGAAATTTGAGGCTTGGGCGGCATAGTTGCTCTTTTTGTAAGCAATCACATTTTCATTCGAAAAAGCGTTTGGAAAGTCCTGAAATTATTCGCCAACACTTTTGGGCTACTTTAAGATTGATGAATGTAAATTCTTTTAACTGAAAATTCACAAAGAGTAAAAAATAATAAAAAAAATTGAAATATTTGCATCAAAGCTTGAAATTGAGCTCAATGGAAACAGCAATTTTAATTACAGTATTTAAATTCGTGAAAAATAAAAAAAAGTTCATGTCTATTTTTTTCACTTATTTTTAGGTGGTGGGGTATAAAAATTGTCGGTTAGAAGATTTCAAAGTCGAGTCAGCATTTTGATATATATTTTTATTTATTTTTTTTTGTTTTTGAAAACATAAAGAACTGACATCAGTAATATTAGTTTTTTCAATAAGTTCAATTTCGAAATTTTCGAACATTTTTAAATGCCAACCGCTACAAAATTTCAGAACCGAGACGAGTTTTTTAATAAGATTTCAAAGTCGAGTCAGCATTTTCGAACTATAATACTTTTTTATTCAAACATTTTTGAAGACATAGATATCTAAGATAAGTAATATACATACATACATACATATGTACATTTCTGCAAAAGGTACAACTTCAAATTTTTTGGACAAGCTTAAATGTCAGTTGCTACAAAATTTAAAAGTCGCGTCAGCATTTTTAAAATACAATTTTTTTAATTTTTTTACGATTTTCGAAAATATATTTTAATTTCGAAAAATTCGAACAAGCTTAAATGGTAGTAGTAGTACAAGACTTCAAAGTTGGTTCAGTATATTTGAAATATAAAATTTTTATTTTCGAAAACATAAGGAGCTAGTAATATTATTTTTTCAATAATTTCGATTTCAAAAATTTCGAACAGGCTTAAATATTAATTTTTACAAGATTTCAAAGTCGAGTCAGTATTTTTGAAAAAAAAAACAAATTTTAAGATTTTCGAAAATTTTCGAATAAACTTTTTATTGTTTTTTTGTTTTTAATTTTGAAGAGATAAATATTTCAGATAAGAAATAAACATTTTTCCAAAAACTTTAATTTCAAAATTTTCGATGAGCTTAAATGGCAGTTGCTACAAGCTTTCGTGGTCGAGTCAGTATTTTAGATATATAAAGTTTGTATCTTTTTTCAAAATATTCAAAATATAAAATGCTTACATAAGTAATATTATTTTCCTCATTAAGTTCCATTTTGAAACTCAAAGAGTTAAACACTTAGTTTACTTTGAAAGTTAACTTCGAAGGACGGAAATATTTCTATTTTCCTTACGACGGCATCCTTTGAAAAAATTGGTTTGGTCCTACACTCAGAAAAAAGTTGATTTTGTCATATAATGATATACATAAATTATGGAAGTTTTTCGAATAATTTATTCGTGCTGTATTCACCAAAGCCAAGACTCACCAAGCTTTCATCGGTCAAATGTCGCACAATCTTTAACTAAAAAATTTAAAAAAAAAATTTAAAAAAGACGAAAAATCAATATTGGAATTTCTAAATTAAATATATGAATATAACTAATAGATATAATTAATAAAAAAATCACATACTCTCTGAGTAAAAATGTCTATTAAACTTGAAAAAAATTAAACTTCAGAGTGTGAAGCCTAAAACTATGCTTTCCCTACGCTAACTGCGAGGCACATCCAATTTCGCATTAACTCACACACTGTACTTTTACACAGCCACAGCAAAAGCGAACAATATAATTTTTTTCCACCTCATTCGACATGCAACACACACGTTCTAATAGTGGATTATGTGATGGGATCACATTTATTTACTCACACAGCACTTGCAACACACACACAAATACAAATAGCTGCTTATGTATGTGTGTTAGTACAGCTTTGGATAGTTGTCGCTGCGCTTATTATTATTATGAGTATTATTATCGCTGTGGCAGCACCTTGCAGCACAAACGCACAACAACAACAATGGGTGATTCGCGCGACTTTGGAGTGAAAATGAATTTCCTTTTGAAAGGTAACTGCATTTAAATGCCTTAAAGCTGTGGCTTATGCCAAGCAAGCTTATTTCTAAAGCACGGACACACAAATATATATGAATAAGCACTCACACATACACTGTTAAACACACACACACAGGCACACTTGCACACTAACACACCGTCAGCCAGCTTTTCGTCTTTTAAATCGCTTAAGTTCGCCGGCGTTTTCAATTTTTGTTATTGCTGTGCTCATACTCTTGTTGTTGTTGTTGTCAATGCCGCTTTCTTGGCCATTACATTTAAAGTTTCCTCTGGAGGTCACTTGGCATTGCTTGTTATTACAAGTATGAGCTTTTTATTATTGTCGAGTTGTGTTTCTGCAACAATGCCGTATTATCGCTGCGCACTCACTGTTCTGCCGCTGCCACAGCGCCAAGCTGCTTGCCTCCAATGGGCTGTGTGACTCTGCGGTTGCGGCAGTGGCCGCCTTGCCACTTAACGCGCAGCCATTTCATTATTGTTGCGACTTATGCTCGCCATTATGGCAAGTATGTCGGTTTGTGGCAAGTGTGGGCCCTTAAAATGTTGCACAGCCAGAGAGCAACAGCAATACATAAAGGAAGTTAAAGAAAAGCGCTCAAAATTAAATTAAATAAAGTGAAAGCCGCTGGCCATACTGGCGCAGCAAAATTTTGAGCACATTATTTTTACCGTTACAGCCATGTTTGTTTGTAAGAAATCGATATTTTGCTTTGTTAACATATTTATATACCTTTCCACATATATACTATTTATACTTTTCTGTTATAGTTTATTTCTGTTTCATTTTATTTGACTTCATCAGAATGCTCTCGGCATGTATTGCTGCGGTTTTACTTCTGCAGCTGTAAATTTATTGTTTGCCTCAAGTTTACAATTTGAGCACGTGCCACAAATTTTAAAATGCTAGAAATTGCAAGTAGTTTACCGTGATTTGACCACATGTTGGCTATGGCGGAGGAGCATTCGTCTTCACTAACACAAACACTTCACTCCTTCAGCACAAACCTCTCGACTCTTTTCCTGCTGCTTCTTCTTTTTATACTTGAAGAAGAAGATTTTCAAGCTGAAAGTGGCCGCTTGTTGCTGCTTTTCTATTTCTATTCATTGTATAGCAAATATCATACTTGAGGACCCAGCAGTGTGTCGTGCAACATTTACGTGATTTCTATGATCTAGCACGTTATGTCAACAAGCGCATATTAAGTTTACAAAATAGTCACAAACTGCATTAAAGAGTCTATTTTAAGACTTATAAATTTATTTTTAAAATTTTCCAAGTTTTTTCCATAACATTGTGGTCATGAAAAAATGGTTTATATGAAAGGGTTTGGGGCGAAAAACAGTGGCGAATAATTAACACTATATTCGTGCGATTTGCCAAGAGGACGCGTAACTTGTTCATTTTTTCATTGTTTCAATATTCCGAAGACGAGTTGGAAAGCTAATATTCTTGCAGGTCTTACTCAGTACAAATCTTTCACTTGAAGCGTAAACAAGAACAATTTTTTCACTCAAATAATATGTCCAACTTTGTTTTCTTTTTTTCACGACGAGTTCTCTTTCATTATTTCATTAAAAAAAGGCTTCAGTCGCAAATCAGTTTTTTTTTGATGAATATGCTCTAGCTGAGCGAATGCACCAAAAGTCGTTTACACGACTTAAAAATGTTGATTGGAAGACGAAGAACGTTCTGGCTGGCCAAAAAAGTTTGTTGAAGATGAAGAACTAGAAGCATTACTCGATGAAGATTGTTGCTGAAAAAGTCGCAGAATATTTAGATTTACTCAAAAGGCAGCCATTTGAAAACATTTGAAAGCATTCGAACACAGGCAGAAATTGTATGTCATATAAATTGAAGCCAAGAGGCATGGAAAGACGATTTGCATGTCGTAAACGCTATTTAAATGCTACAAAAAGAAGTCGAGTTTACATTGGACTGTGATTTGTGAAGAGCAATGAATTCATTACTTCAAAAAATCATATTTAAAACCTGGCTAACTAGCCAAATCAACGGCAAAGGCAACTATCCATGACGCCAAGGTAAGGCTCTGTATTTGGTGAGATCAGAAGAGCTTGCTGTATTATGAGCTTCCTAAACTGCAAGAACCACTAATTGTAAACACTACCGACAACCATCAAGTTGAAGAAGTCAAGGATACAGTACTTGAAAAACGTTATGTAGGCATCTGAGCGAAAGCAATGGTCTGCATAAATCTAATCAATTGACTCAACAAATTTTGGTCAATGTTTTGGGTATGAAACGTGTCAATTCTACCGTATACTCTTACCAAAATACCTGAATGATTTGCAAAAACGACGTTCTTAAACTGCGTGAATAATCAATTGTCAACGCTAACGACAACAACTCATCAAGACTCATCAAGTTGAAGCGAGCGATTTCAGAAAAATGCTCGAAATTTGCGACTTCAAAGAAAGCAACAATTTGTAAGACCAGCTAAAACTATTTAGAAGACAACAGCTGGAAAGTTTTACCTTGTCCGTCTTATAGCCCAGATCTTGTCTCTACCGACTACTTTTTGTAGTGGTCGATACAGAATGCTCCCACTAGCTAACTAGCTACTAAGTTTCACAACAGTACAGGGTACTGCAAAATTGGCTTAATTCAATATTGGGCGACAAGCCAGCGCAATTCTTCTGGGATGGTACCCACAAATTACCAGAGAGATGAGAAAATTTTACAGCTTTTGATGGATGGTAGCAGTAGTAGTAGGTAGTAGTAGTGCTTTAAATGTAATTATAATTGGAAATAAATGCTTTTTTCATTAAAATGAATTAAAAAATTTAACAATCACACTTGAATAAATATATTTTTGTACCTTTGATTGCCCCGTAAAAGCTAAGATGAGATAATTTGTAATTTATTATACTGAAGGAAACTAAATTATTATATTGCAGGAAGCTAGGGAGGATGGAGCCATGTGCAGTGTATATACTTGGGAGTGACCAGAAACGATTCTTTCACATATAGCACAACCAGTTCACGACTTTCTGCTGTGTTTGGGACTCTCCACTTAAGAAACACCCTTAATGAAAAGGACACAACAGAATAAGAGAACCAAATAGTAACTCAAGTAACCTAATAAAACAAACGAAAGCCTTAAACTTATTATTTTTTTTTAATTTGTACTAAATCATTATAATTATGTTAAGATATATACATATGTGTGGAGTAAAGTTTCCATTAAATGGAATCGAGTTATTGAAAAAACACAATATATTCACTCAAAACATTTTCTAAAAATAAGAGAGATAGAAGCATATTTTAATAACAATTTAAAATTTTGTAAAGAAGTTCAAGGCTTTAAGGCGTTTTGTCAATGCATGACTGCCAGCTATTAGAGTTTTCTGGCTTTAGAAAATGTTTGATGTTAACTTCACTGTCATAGAGATTAGCCGTAAAACCTAAGCTGCTCGAAAATGTTATTATTTCCATAAAAAATAAAATAATTTTGGTAGATTCCATGAATCTTCCTCCCAACTGCAAGCGAATCAGAATTGTAAGTCATGCAAAACATTGAGTTTTTCTATCTTTCATTCTAACTTTTTTTTAGAACACAATCACACTTCATTATATACGAAAAGAAATCAAATAAATATTGCTTATAAAATTTTATCATTTGTCTGATTCAATTTTAGAGCATATTAACTGAGCTTAACGCAGTACGCTCTGCCACCAAGGGGTCATCACAAATTGACAACAGCTCGACTGATAATTTACGGTTTACAGAACTCTAACCGACCATCAAACCGTCAATTTTATTCAACAGTTTTTCAACAATATTGTTAACAATTAGCTAAAAGTCTGTTAAATGAACTTTAGTTTCATTTCTATAACACCATCTTGCAGAAGACAAATAAAGTTTGCAGGAGACAGATAATGCACAAACATAAACTAAGATTATGGGGGGAGCCTGCTTCAAAAGAGAGGCTTCAAAAAATCGAATTTTTGGAGAATTTTTTTGGGAAGGAAAGAAATAATTTATCTGAGCGATATTTCTAGCGTTTATTGTTATATATCTATTTAAACGTTATGTGTAAATTTTTTGAATAAGAAATCTTTGATATTCTGCCTTTGGGCAGCAATTTAACGATGCATCTCGCATGTTTATTTGTCGCACGGCGGGCAGGATGCAACTTGCAATTCATTTCGGAAACAAAAAATTCAAAGAGATTCATATTTGTTCAACTATGAAAATTCCAAAAAGAAATGTGAAATTCTAGAAAAGTTTAAAAATTAAAAAAAAGTGGTTTTTGACCTAACAAATTTTACTTTATGTTGTTTAAAAGTACGTTCGAACTTGACTTTTCTTAGCTTTTCTTAGTTTAAATAGAATATAACTTAAAGCCAAGGATAATAAACTTTGCCCCAATTTCATACGACGTTTAGTTTTTCTTCTATCCTGCCCGGCAATTAAGAAAAATCGTAAAAATGAAAAGCCGAGAAATCGCTTACTGTCCAAACGCTCATATATCTGCTAGAAACTCGGTCACTATTTCCCTTCTACCTTCGACAATATTTCGAATTCCCACCTATAACTTTGAGGACATATTCTTGGATAATTTTTAAAGAGATTTTGGCAAAAAGAAAAATTCGATTTTTTGAAGCTTCTAAACTTTAGAATCTAAAGGCTCACCCCTTAAGGTCTTAAATAACAAAACCGAAACTCTAAGATTAAAAAATTTAATTAATTTTATTTATTAAAGCAGAAAAAGTGCGTAGAGCACCTGGCAAATGCTACGTTTCTTGTATATTTAAGAAGTTGAGTCAATTGTATTTTGCAAAAAAAAAAAAAAAACACAATCTTTTAATGATTACACTTGGCACATAAGTAGCCGAAAAAGCAGGCCACCAATTCCTGTGACCGTTCAACAAAAGTCTCGCTTTTTTCGAATTTTTTCCTTTATAAAATTACACTGGTTTACAGTCAGTTTGCGACTGTGACGTTGGAGGCTGTTTCTTGCTGATTTTGGGTTGCTAGAACCGAAAATGATTGTAAAAATATCCTAAGACGTAGAATTTTCTGTGTTGTAGACCTACTGGTACTTAGTAGCTGAAGTATTTTTCATACAGCACGTCAATGCTCTTTGCGAACTTTAAGAGCGGTTTAATTCTAATTTAGATACTTTATCTAGTGCTTTGAACCACGAAAGAGCTCCTGCCTAGCTTTATTTAAAAACCGTTTTAGACATATGTATGTATATGTAGATAGGTGATAGAATATTTATGTAAATGATCAGAATGTTGAGTGGATTTAGCCATGTCCGTCTGTCTGTCTGTATATATACGAACTAGTCCCTCTGTTTTTAAGATATCATTTTGACATTTTGCAAACGTCATTTTCTCTTCCAGAAGCTGCTCATTTGTCGGAACTGCTGATATCGTACCACTATAACGTATAGCTGCCATACAAACTGAACGATCGGAAACAAGTTCTTGTATGGAAAACTTTCACATTTGACAAGATATATTCACAAAATTTGGTATAAATTATTATCTAAGGCATCAATGTAATCTCCGAAGAAATTGTTCAGATCGGCTTACTACAGCATATAACTGCCATACAAACTGAACGATCGGAATGTAGTGCTGATATGGAAAACTTGTGCATTTGACGTGGTATCTTCACCAAATTTGACAGTAATCCATGTAAGGTAATAAAATAATCTCAAAAAAAAAAAATGGTCAGATCGGATTACTATTGCATATAGCTGCCACACAAACTGGACACATAATTAGTAAAAGAAATGCAACTGTGAATGATATATTAGCTTCGGTTAACGTTTTTTCTTGTTTTTCATTTTACATAATTCCAAAATAAACTACAAAACGTCTATCCGATGATGATATATTTAGCTATAAGTACGTCATTATTGAACATTTTTCCCATCTTTGAATTGTTTCTCATCTAACTTAGAAAACCTTGGAACATTTGGTGATATTCTTATGTTCAAATAATCTACTGTTTGGGTAAATATCACTAATTTTTAACTCGTTTGGAAGCTTTCAGAAATCTATGTGAACAAATCTGCACATGTCGCCAGGTTAAACCTCTAGTTTTGCCGACATTGTTTGTATATTAAGCAATCAATTCGTTAATAACTTTTGCAGTCATATATATTAATACTGATATTTTTTATCACCTAAAAGTAGGCAACATATAGTATGTTCACTATTTTATGTTATATATATTTTTAATGTTAAAATTGATTAAATATGGGACCAAATGGTATTAGTTGACTACAAAAACTAGCGAAAACATTAACATTCACAATAAGTTGGCATAATTGCTGTGAGTGAAAACGAATGGCTGTCTAAATTTCAACACAAAGTTCACAAAATTAACATCACTATTTAGCAAGTAGCCAGTACTTTAAAAAATATTTTGCAACGACAAGCAATACGGAAACGTATAGGCATGATAACGAAGTGGCATATCTTGAGAGACATAACTTCGTTGGCTGAAACCACAAATTTACTTTTAACTTCTGTCGAAACAAGTTTTTTCGTTTAAATAAATATTTTTGCCTTTGCGCTATGTAAGCATTTGTTGCACAAATACAATTGCATTAACATTTAGCGCATTGCTAGGAAAATACCACTTTTTTCGCCAACTCATGGTGGGTGGGAGAAACTAATTTAAGCAAAAGCTTTCAAAACTGCCCATAACAACGCCAAACCGACAAAGGCTTATTATTTACAATACATTTTTTGAGTTCCACTTTCCTGCTTGCCCGAAAATGTACACAAAAATACAAGCATTGAATGTTTGGCACTTTTTCCTGCCTACGCGGAGTAGACGAACGTTTGAGTGAAGCGCAGAATTGCTTTGCATAGAGAAATCTCGAAACGCCGACACTTTTGTTGGCAATTACAGTGAGTAATATTTACGACTTGCAGCCGCGGCGTCGTAAAACCGCAATGCAACAATACAGTTACAAGCCAAACAACGAAAGCATGAAGCACAATAACAACAACAGCAATGAAAAAATAACAATAATAGCCTAAAAGCATGACCACAGCACAGTAAACATTGAGATAACCCAGCTGACGGGGCAAGGCGCGTCTAGTGCAGGTGAGAGTGGAGGGAAGCGAAATTAGCAAATGCAGACAGCAGACAGAACAGCCTGAAGGGCACGGCAAGCATGAGAGATGGGTGGGTAGTGGAAAAGCAAAAAATTAAAAGTAGAAAAAAAAAATTAAATAAAATTGAAATTTAAATAAAAAATTAATTTAAATAAAATAAAAAAGAAAATATATATATAAATATAAAAATATAAAAACTTAATGTAAAGATAAATAAAAAATAATAAAAAATCCTTTAATTATAAATTAAAAAAAAAAATATTGACAAAAAAATTAACAAAAAAAATAATTTAAAAATTAAGAAATAAGAAATGAATAAAGATAAAAATAAAAATAATAAAAAAAATTAGTTTAAAAAAATAATAAATTATAATTAGAAAATTTAAATATTGAAAACTAAAAAATAAAAAAAAATTAATTTAAAAAAAAATGAAAAGTAAATAATAAGTATAATTAAAAAATAAAATTCAATTAAATTGAAATATTAAAAACTAATTAAAAATTAATAAAAAAATAATTTAAAAAATTAAAATAATATATTAAGATAAAAATAATAACAATAAAAATTAATTTGAAAAAATTAAAGAAATTAATAAAGATAAAAATAAAAATAAAAATAATAAAAATTAGTTTAAATAAAATATGTGAAAGCAAAGAGGAGAACAGCTCGCAAATCGTTTAGTGGCACAATTATTTCCATGCTTTTAAGCATGCTCATTTTTATTGCACCATTTCCATTTCCGCTGCCATCATTGCCACACACAAACACGCATAAAAGCACACAATTACATAGAGAATGCTTTCATTTTCATTTACAGTTCAGTTGCAAGCAGTGATCTCCTTTAAATTCACTTATTTTATACACAATTTCGTTTTTTGTGGATTTTTTGGCATTTCTTTTTCACTTCCGCTGCCCTCTTCACTTGCCTGCCACAACAATTTAAATGTGTGGCAACGAGTTTAGCACATTATTAGGCATAAAGGCAGCCGGCGAGCAGCAGCGGCACGCGAACACAGAGACATTAAATGAGAGACGCCTAAATGTATGCTACGCCACGCCGCAACTATGTGCATGTAGGCGTGCAGTTAAGTGCCTATGTGTGTGAGTATGTATTAACGGGTGTGTGTGCTTCGCATAAAGACGAGCCGCAGTGTTGCCAAATGTTGACTGCAATTCCAGTGGCAGTAAACCGAAATGGAAATTCTGCCGAATTTGGGTCAAATGCAAAACAAGCTGAGGGCGAAACAAATGCCAGGCAACAACAACAACAAGCACCACAACAATAATGAAAACATACCTAGCTGAAGCTAGAACAAAAAATGCCCGACAAATGTAATGAATGAAATGCTTTAAACAGCAGCAAAGCTGTCAGGCGGAGGCAAAGCGGCGGGCCGGAGCGCGGCAGAAGGCAAATAAAATTGCGAAGTGCAACGGGAAAGAGTCAAAACAAGTAAGAGCGAGCAGCCCCAGTAGACAACTAGGCAAGTAGACAGTCAAACTGGAAGACAGACGGACAGACAGACATGCGATGGAGTAAGGAGGTCGTCAGCGAGACGGGCAGGAAGCTAGTCGCGAAGGCAGACAGACAAACAGGCAGGCAGTCGGGCAGCCGGCAGCAAGGCCAATTTAGCAGGCTTTGAGGCGTGTAGAGGCAGCCAGCGTGGCAGGGCACACACTGCATGAGAGGAACGGAGTACAGACAGCGCGCCATCAAGTGAGTGGCATATAACAAATTGAAACTTAAAC
Organism: Bactrocera tryoni; assembly: GCF_016617805.1. Lineage (NCBI taxonomy): Eukaryota > Metazoa > Arthropoda > Insecta > Diptera > Tephritidae > Bactrocera > Bactrocera tryoni. The sequence goes on from NC_052499.1 coordinate 47,038,920, forward strand.
CTCGAGTGAGGCATATGCCACTTGCCGCACACCACATGCCACATGCCACAGCCACAGAGGAGCTTTTGTTAGCGCTTAAAGAGACACACTGTTGTTGTTGTTATTGGGAAATTTTTTATGTTGTTGTCGAAATGTTGTTGTTGCTGTTGCAAAATTATAGTTTTTTATGTTGTTGTTGGAGAAAACATTGCCTTGTCTCAAAAATACTTTTTTGCTGTTGTTGATATAACAAATATTTTTGTTGTTGTTGCAAAGAAATATTTGTTGTTGTTGTTGTTTGCAAAAATACTGTTATTCGCAAAAACATATTTTTATACTGTTGTTCGAAAAAAGTATTGTTTTTGTAGTAAAGAAAGCTTTGTTGTTGTTGTCGTTGTTGAAAAAACCGTTACTTATGCCCAAATGGCAACTTTAAGCGGCAGCAGACAGTTATATAATCCACAAAATATGTTAAATATGAAACGATTGTGGTTGCATGAAGCTTCTGAAGCAGTGATTGGGCGGGCGTTATGCGCGCTGAGTGTTGCACGAGCACTTTCTTTGCGTACAGCAAAATACTGCAGAAGCTTAAAAGCAAAAACCGGCAAAAATGGCAGATCTAAGTGGCAAAAGCACCAAAAGCGGGTGAAACAATCAAAATAATGAAATGTAATAAAATGGAAAATGGCGGAAAAGTGCAAAACTCTGGCAGCTTTTATTAACAATTTCGTGAGGCAACCATTTTTCGGCGCGCAAGCAATCATGGCATTGCAAAGAAAGGAGCGGCAGCAGCAGAACGCATTTGGTAAATAGCAAAATAAGTGGCAAGCGGAAGAGCCGTTAAAGGAAAGTGTGCGCGCCACACAATGTTGCGGACAGATGTTGCTGCCGAAAAAATGAGCGCAAAGTGCGCTGCCTGCCATTCTATGGCGACTATCAAGGCGAAAAGATTGCCATTTTATTGTGCTGTTGTGCTGCAGACTATTGTAATGCCGCTATTGTTTGCTTTTGTTGTGATTATTTTTTGTAGATTTTTTTTGCATTTGATTTTGTTGTACACCCGCCGTTGGCTTAGGTCCCGCCCGGACTAACTACTTTTTGCATTTAGAATTTTTTCTTTTTTTTTGGAAATTTGTTATCTTTTTAATGCGCCTTATTTTTTCACGCAAATATTTTTATAGGGATTCCCCTCTTAACACTTGCCCCTCCACTGAACTAATGCTCAACAGCGTGCTGCCGACCATAGCAAGCATTTCGCATGCAAGCTACGCGTAAACTACACTAAATGGTGATTTTTCTTAGCAGCATTTTAGGCGCTTAAGCGTAGCAAATCAAGTTTATACGCGCTAGGCATGCAAGGCACACAGTAGCTGGCGCTGAAGACAAGTAAGCATAGAAAATTTATGCGTTTGCTTAGCAAAACTAAATTTAGTTGTTGCAATTGTGGTTAAAACTGTTGTTGTAGTGCAGAAAAATTTACTGCAGCAAAATTTAAAACCGAAAATTACAGTTATCCATTCGTTTAGGGCATGTGGCATGTTGTGGCTGCATAATGCAAGCCAAAACGGCAGAAAAAAGCGTTATGTAGTGCAAAGCGCTTTAAAGTAGGCAACAATTAAGTCATAAATTTGGTAGATAGTTGAAATCTTAGGCAAAGAGTTAATTATATATTTGTGAATTATAAGCTTGTGTTAGTGCAGGTCATGCTTAACTGTTGAGTTATGGCTAAAGCCTTAATGTATGCAATGTAATTTGCAACACACAGTTTTATCAAAAATATTCTACACATACTTCTCATTATCAGCTGCATAGCATCTGCTTAGCTGGATTACGGCTCTTTACTAGCGCACAATTTGCAGCTGTGGCACAAGCAAATAGCAATTTTATGTTGCGCCTAAATGTACACTACATTTTAAGCACTGTGTGCAAGAACTTTTTTTTACTTTTTATCACCAAGCGTAGCTTTAAACACTAAGATATAATAATTTTTTATGTATAAAAAAATGTTTGTCAGCTTTTCTTCGTTTATTACGCACTTTCCACAACACTTTTCACTATCAAAAAATTTCCCTCGTTTCTAAACTTTTCTCGCACAAAATTTCTTTACTTCTTCATAACTTTCTGCTGCATAAAATCACTCGCATTTGCATGCAATCAAAAAAGCAGCACACACTATATAGCCGTCTTTTTAACGGTAATTGTGATAAATGATAAAATTTTGACAAGCAAGTTGATGCTTTTGCTGGCGTTTAACTCGCGCGCGCGACATGGAAAACGACGAGGACGACGACTACAGCGGGACGACGACGACAACTACGACGACGTTACACACACAGGACGCGACCCTTTTGACGCACATCCTAACGAGCGCACAACAAACACGAAACTGAAGCAGTCATTCATTCGTTTTTTTACACCCAGCAATACATAGGCGAACAGTCCGTTTCCAACGCATGCCGTTTCAACCACCATTGCATTCCGTTTGCAACATTTTTGCATTCGCCTTTGGTCAGCCACAAAATCGTAACGGCGCTCGTTTCTTGCACAAAATCTAGCCAGCTCTTTGCCAGCGCCAAACAGTGCAACGTTGCTACGAATACGAGTCCTGCCGATAGTGTTTGCGCGTGAAACGTTTGGTGGTTGGAACACGTGTAGCTGTTGAGCAATGGTGGTTCTATTTGCTGTGGTGGAAATGCGTTAAGCTGCTGTTGTGGCATTCGCATTCGTTCCAATTCGCAAATGTTGCAACCGAGAGCGTGACAGTGTGCAAGAGCGCCAGCGAGAGAGCACAAACCAGGAGCGTAGCAAAGAGTATAAGAGCGCTTGCAACTCACCACAAGAACTCCGAAAATGTACACAGCTGATAAGACTTTGATAACACAAGAAATGTTAATGTATGACATCTTCGAAGTAATGAAATGCCAATTATTGGAAATGAAACGTTAACCGTTATGTTGAAAATGATAAGAGATATGGTGAGAGGTTTACATTTTCGTAGTAAATATCGAAAAGTGGGGAAATGCTTAGCGGTTAACAGTTTGAAAGGAGAATACAGGCGTACGTTTAAGAAGGAGAAAAACTCGAAAGTGGTGTAAATATACTTCATAAGAAAATATTTTATTGAACAGTGAACGCCTTTGGCTTCTTATTCTTTTCATTCCACTGATTTTAAGGACTACAAAAAAACCGTTTAGCTATATAGCAATGTGATGTCATAAGAACAACATATCCAACTGAATTGATCTGAGATTTTGAGGGAAGGTGTGGAGGTCAGATGCGCTTCTTAAAGAGCACAAAAGGCTTACAGTGTCAAATACCGACATTTCCAAAGCTGTCAGTAGCCATGTACACTTTTCAGACCGTATTACAAACTACGTGAAGACCTAGCACAGTATTTTTCTCTGAATATTTGGCTTTCAATGAAGCAAGACTTTTTTCGGAGTTGGTCTTTTGAAGTGAAGATAATTCGCCAGCGGTTGTTGGAGCGCCATTACATCCTCAAAAAGTAATGTTTGGTATGCTCTTTGGACAAAAATTTTGTTGTGGATGACCATTGGTTCCAATAAAACCAATGAAAAAATTAATTCATTTAAGAAAACTATTGGTGAACGTATTATCTTGCGTCGTTTTAACACCGCTGGACTATTTTTCGTGAGGTTATGTAAGATCAACTGTCTATGGAGAGAAGTCCGAGACGAATGATGCCTTATAAAACTATATTCAGTTTGTTATTGCTGGCAACATAAAAAACTTAACTCGACGTTATAAATCTTTGACGACTTTTGCAATGAAAATACGAATAAGACTTGGTTACTTGAACATCCATAAGCTCTCAAATAGTAGCAATATGCTTCTTGCTGGAGTATGAATGAATCGAGGAAAATTAACCACCTACACAACTAGTTAATGAAGCGTCGGCCGCCCAGCCGTCGGAAGTGGAGTCAAACTTCCCAGAAAGCCACATAGAACCAATATATAATATTAGTGAATCTTAGTAAATCAAGTTAACTATCAAAGGGTTTGCGTATAATTTTATGGCACAGTTCGGGTCGGTGGAAGAAAATAGAGAAATATAAAGATTCCCAAAATGCTTGTAAGACGATAACATTAAGGCTCATCTGTTGGCATGTGTATCAAGTCAATTAATAGAAATAATAGAAGAAGACAAAATCTCGACCAATATGAAAGATATTACAACTTCAAAACCTACTACTACTTATTCATGCCATAAATTCTGTTACAAAGCACAGAATGCATTCTGCAATGCTTCGCATAAAAAAGGGGCAATTTTTTTATTATAACTTTTATGACTTGATTTCTCATATATAATAATTATTATGATTATAATCAGTTCCGTAATTTCTTACGATTATTAACAATAGCCTAGAAAGCAAAAAAATGGTATTGCGGTTATTGCAGAAGTTTGGAAAAGTGATATTTATGAGCTTTTCAAAATACTTATTATTGGGTAGACGAAAAAGTCTTTTCGTATTTTGTCAATAGATGTCGTTGCAGTCGAATATATCCAGTGCTGCCAATCACATTTTGTCATACCATAAAGTGTTGCAAAGGTGAGACTTTAAGCTTAATTTAAAAAAAACAAATTAAATTCGCGGGAGTTGAAAAAAAGTTACAGCTGTTCAAAAATTAGTGAAAATAAAGAAGAAATACGTTGTATTTTGAAAATTTTGTAAAAAATGGAAGAATGCCACGCAAGCCACCAATGATATTTGTGAAGTTTACGGAGACGATGATGTGTCAGTTCGTGTAGCACAACAATGGTTCGTCGCTTTCGTTCTGAAAATTTCGATGTGAAAAATGTACTCCTATCGTTGAAAAAGTCGATGAAATTGTGGAAAAGATTGACCTGGACCATCGCAGCGTGCAGCCATGACAACGCCAAGGAACTTAATATTCATCATCAAACGGTTTTAATCCATTTAAAGAAGGCTGACTACAAAAAGAAGCTCGTTGTTTGGGTACCACATGAATTGTCCGTGAAAAATTTAATGGACCCGCGATTCTTTGCTGAAACGAAATGAAATCGAACCATTTCTGAAGCGAATGGTAACAGGAGACGAAAAGTGGATCCAATACCACAATAATGTGCGGAAAAGATCATGGTCCAGCGCAGTGAAGCTCAACGAATGGTCGCAAAGCCAGGATTGATACCCAAAAAGGATATGATGACTCTTTGGTGGAATTGGAAAGGAATCATCCACTATGAGCTGCTCCAGCCTGCTCGAACGATTGTCTCTACATTTTACTTTCAAAAACTGATGGGAATAAAGCAAGCAAATAAAAAAAATGGTCAGAACTGATCAACAGAAAGGGCTTCGTCTTCCATCAGGACAATGCTAGACCACACACATCTTTGATAGCTCTGCAAAAACTAGGTGAGGTTGGCTGGTAAGTGAATAACTCCAAAAACTACGTTAGGATCGGGAAAAACCTCACCGAGCCGTTCGATATCAAAGGAGGTTTCAGACAAGGCCACTCCCTTTCGTGTGACTTCTTCAAACTACTTCTGGAGAAAATAATTCGCATAATAATATAATAATAATTTGCCGAACTAAACAGAGATTTTTTCTATTAAAGTGTACAGCTGCTGGCTTATAGCGATGATATAGATATCATTGGCCTCAACAATCGCGTCGTTTGTTCTACTTTTTCCAGGCTGGATAAGGAAGCAATGCAAATGGATCTGGTGGTGAACGAGGGCAAGACTAAATATCTCCTGTCATCAAATAAACAGTCGGCGCACTTGGCACTGTTGATAGGTGAAGTTGTATATTATATATTGGAACCAGAACTAACACCAACAACAATACCAGCCTTAAAATCCAGCTCAGAATCACTATCTGATGCGTCGGATGGCATTGCATTGGCAAAGGCTTATGTCGATGGAATGATGAGCTGTACGAAATATACGACGGCATTGGCTCTGAGAGTTTTCGACGCAGTACCCGCCGAGGGAAGCAGAGGAAGGGGAAGACCTCCACTCCGTTGGAAAAACCAAGTAGAGAACAACCTTGCTCACTTGGAATCTCCAATTGGCGCCAGACCGCGAAAAAGAAAAACGACAGGCACGTTTGTGGTTGAGTCTAGTGTGAAGACATTAAACTTCTTCACTTCTGTGAAAAAGAGGTTAAAACTGGGCAAAAATATTCAAGCAAGACACTTTAGAAGGCGTGATAAAGCACTTAGGTAATATCATGAATTGGATCTTCCAGCAACATACTGCGCCAGCACACCAGACAAAAACCACCCAGCAGTGGCTTAAAGAAATATTTTTGGTTTCTTAACTGCAGTTGATACGTGGCCTGGAAGCTCAGATTTGAACACATTGGGCTATAGTTTGTAGTCACAGTTAGCGAACATATCATGTTGAATAATTGGAGATAACAAAAAAATCTTTGTTTCGAGCAACATCGTCAATACCAAGCGAAATTGTGCGTGCTACTATTGATCAATGGTAGCATCGTTTGAGGGCGAGGTTTGTCAAAGTAAAAAGTGCATATTTCGAAAACAAAATCTTGACAAATGTCACTTAATATATGCATTTTTGAATACAACTAACTTTATTTAAAAATACAAAACTATAGTTTCATTTTTTTGGCGGATTGAACTTGGAGCAGAATTTATGGCGAGATTAGCTGGATTATGCAAGCAACTCATATGAAACATAACCTGATTTCAAAGTCATGTGAAAAGACGTGGCTTCGCCAAAATATTAGCTTCGATCCATAGATTTCTTATAGAGCTTGCTTCGCAGAGTGCATTCAAGTAATTAACTGAAGTTGGCTAATTTCGATATTTGCTTTTGTAAGGGCAGTTGTAATTGTTAGTTTATATTATGAAATAAGCGGTCCTCGCTGAGATTTGGCTTTGTATGCACATATACATATATACAAACTGGAACAATACCAATTGTAGCAAGTTCAAGTGCTGCGCACAGCACGCATGGCACAAACTAAATTTACATAAAACTGACTTTCATTAAAGGCAATAAATCACATTAGTACCACTAAGCAACCCCTTTTAACAGCTGGCAACTACATACAGCCAATTACATAAACTCGAGCGCATTAAAACGGCGCACTCGAAAGTTTGCAACGCCAGATTTTTATTCACTACAATACTTTTTTACATACTTGTGTATGTCTGTGTGTGTGAAAAGCTCACGCATACTTCCATACGCATATGAGCGCCTGTGCCAATGTGTGTGTGCTAGTAATACAGCTTGTAAGCGGCACTTAAGAGTTGACAGCAAATTTTGACTTTCCCCTAAATTAGCAGCGAATTTGTGCAACGCAACAATAATAACAACGCATCGCAAAAACACGCTGTCAACATGACTGGATGACAGGCGCGCCGGCTGGGCGGGCCAGCAGCCGACGAACTAACCGATTGTGTACTACCCGAAATTATGGCCATTTGGCTCTATGAAACCCATCAGGCTGATTGCTGGACTGGCTGCTTCTCTGCCTGCCTTGCTGCTCTGCCTAACTGCCTTGCTTGCCTTGCTTGCCTGCCTGCCTCGTGCGCCTTTTGTCTGTCTGCTCTAATTGTTGGTGGGCTTGCTTGTGTGCTGCTGCTGCGCGCTGTCACCCCTAAATCGTTGACAATTACGAAACGCATGCGGAAATTAGCAAAAGAAAAGGGAAAATATGAAAAATCCGCGCAGCCAAACTGAATCGAATGAAAGCGAAACTGATGCGTTACAAGCCTAATAAAAATTATGAACAAAAGCGATGAAAATGCGTGCCACACAAACGCACGCATACACACATGAAAATCATGGAGGGAGATTATACAAGGCAGCGGAATGTATTAGCGTTGGTGCCACATATACATACATACACACATACACAGAGAGAGAAACACATACAAACAGCCACCGTAAATCAAATTATGTTGATTGCCGAGCTGAGCGTAGTAGTTGTTGTTGTTGTATTCCTTTTTTCTCAGCGGTTATCTAAAAGTAGCATAGCGTCATTCACTTGGCTGTCACACTGGCGCTGACACTTCACTGCGTTGCAAATGTGTGCAACCAATGCGTAGCAAATTCGCCAGCCACAACACTGACAAAACAACAACACGGCGCGGCAAGCGAGACTGACATGTCGAGCGGTGCGAGGGGAGCGTTTGACAATCAGTGAAGTGATTTGTTGATATGTCGGGGAGAAATCGCAACGTTCAGTGTGTTGTGGCAAATTGGTGGCGAAGGCGTGGTGTGCGGTGCTGTTCATTGTCATAGAAAGCTATCAGAAAGATTTTTGTTCTAGATAGTGCCGAGAATTGATGGCCACGCACGGCTAGTTATAGCAATTTAGTACAATAGTTGGTTAATTAAATGCAGTCGCAAGCGAAAAGTGAATTTTTTTGTTGCAAAGGACTGACAAGTGGCCTTTAAATTTATTTTTCTGTCAACATAAGTATACGACGATGAAAGATATGCCAAAAATTTCAACATTGTCAACAGCTTGTGGGTACTATGATATCTGCGGCTTTATCACCCTTCCTCAAACATAATCTTCGCGGCTTTCAGTGTCAACGGAAATTAGTGCCACTTCCATAAACTACATTCGGGCATCGCTTTAAAAAACTTTAACTAGATTGTTCAAGCCCAGTATAGAAGAAATCCAAATAATATTCCAAATTGATAAGAAGAAGAAGAACTCTAGTAATAGTCACAGCAATTTATCCCTTGTTTTGTTCAAAAGACTAAATATCTTTGTTCACTTTGTGTTCCGTAAAGTCCGACTAAAATTTCGCTTTACATTGTGACAAAAAAGTACCCGGAAATTGTAAATAAAACCTAAAAATGTAATTATTCATAAATATTTATTTTGTTGCCTGCAAAGTAATATCCAGCAGATGTAATACACTAAAGCCAACAAATCGTTGAATCTCGAAACACTTCCCATAACCACTTTTTGGGTTGGCCTTTAGCTCCTTCAGCGAATTTCGTTCCATCTCTTCGATCGACTGAACACGGGTTCCACAGAGCGGCACTTTTAGTTTGCAGAAAAAATCGCACGGAGCCAAATCTGGTGAAAACGGTGGTTGGTCGATGGTATTCATTACTTTTTTGGTTTTAAATTCAGACACCTTCGTGGCTCGATACGATGGTGTATTATCATAGTGTCAAATCCATGAATTCTGCTTCCACGGCCACAATTCCGGCCGTTTTCGACGGATGTCCTCACGCAAACGACTCAATATGGCCTACTAGAACTCCTTATCGACCGTGATCAAGCATGTCCAAAGGCATCTTTTTACGGCACATATTTTGAAAAAAAAATCAGCTTTATCGGGACGAGTCAAGCAATAACGAGTTTCATACCTAAAATATCCATTAAAATCATGTGAGTGGACTCGCGAGACATGCCAAGCTCTCCTGCCATCTCTCAGACACTTGCTTGACGATTCTCAAGCACCATATCCTTCACCCTTTTAATATTTTTATCAGTTGAAGTGGCCGAAGGTCGTCCAAAACGAAACATGTCTTCAACGATCTCTCGACCGTCTTTAAAAGCTTTGTACCACCCGTAGGCTTGTGTTTTTGATAAAATTGAATCGTTATCATATAATTTACATTACAATTTTGTGGTACTTTTGTTTAACAAAGTAAATTGAGTTGCTAAGTTAAAGACTTTAATGAAAATATTGCCGTAAGTGAGGACAGTATTTTTTTTCATTCGGAAATGTTGCACTTTGCATTAGCATTAGTACAAAATGTGTTGTGATGAAAAATATTTTGACTGGTGATGAAAAATGGATCCATTGCGACAAACCTAACCTAACAAATTATATGCGAAGCCTGACCAAGCAGCCAAATCAACTACAAAAGTCATGACGCCAAGGCAAAGCTCTGTATTTGGTGAGCTCTGAGGAGAGTGCTGTACTATGAGTTTTAGAAACCGGTTGACACCGTTAATAGAGAACGTTACCGACAACTACTCACCCAATTCATGCATTGGTACTGCCGAAAAATTCCGGAAATTTGCGACTATCCACTAGGCAATATTTTGACTACATAACAACGCTCAGCCTTATGTTGAAACATAGATTAAAAAAAAAATGAAAAACATGGGCTGTGATCTTTTACCTCACCTGTATTATAGCCTAGACCATGTTTCCTCTGACTATAATTTTTCGATGCAGTATGCTCTCACTGTAACACGGTTCACATCAGAATAAAGTATCCGCCAATCTGGCGCAGTTCTTTTTGGATGGACTCCAAACTGGCTTGATTTCATCATGACCGCCAAGCTGGCGTATTTCTTTTTGGATGGACTCCACAAATTGCCAGAGAGATGAGAAATTTTTATGGTTTCAGGCCGGTAATGCTTTTATTAATATCTGCAGGTGTATTGTCTCAACAAAACTGCAAGTCTCCACAAAATGAGATTTATTGATATTCCCAATCTCCAAACTGAATATCTCTGACTTCTTTTATGTAGAAAAGCTAGGCATAATGGAAAGAGTTGCTCCAAAAAATAATGCTACACGCAAAAAAAGATTTCAAGCTTTTCTTTTAAGTTCATTCCTAATTGATCATCCCTTAGCTTAAAATATTTAGAAATCATAATTTATGGAGAAGATCGGAACTTGCCTTGCAAATTTATAAGAAATCTTAACTGCTGGATGTGAAGCAAATAATTGAGGTATTAGAAACTGAACTGCAGCTAACATCTAGACAATACGCTTGTCAAGGCTAAGTTGCTTAATGAGTTTTCAGTCCAAACTCCACATTCCGAACTTAGGAGCTACGCCGTATCGACTACAGTATCGTACATATTATTTGAGCAAGAGCTTATCTTTGTCTCGATCACAGGATTTAATCTTAAGGATGTTAGTTTTGCTGTTAATAGGATATGACCTCCTGGTGGTTGTTTCTACACTCATATACCGAGGAGGAATATGTGGACGGAGTGAAGTCACTGGAGAGGACGCCTCTGAGTTTGTCGACGGATGAGTCGAAACTAGAAGGGAAGGTTGTAGGGGAAGTCTTATAATAGGAGCTCTCCACCAAGCTTAACTTTAGACTACCGGACTACAGGAGTGTTTTTCTTACAAAACTGGCTGCTATCAGTGGACTTACAGCTCCGAAGTGCAGCTTATTTTAAGGAAATGAGTATTCTCTCCGACAGCAAACCGGAGATACCAGCGTTGAGCTAGCGAACTATGTGCTCAGTTTTAGTCTAGGAGTGTCAATCCTTTCTATACTAGACTAACATCAAGCTACTTCATGATCAGCTTGTTTGGGTGGCTGATCACAGTGGAATCGCAAGAAGCTGCAAATTCAATGCGCTAATAAGACGGAAAGCCTTTCTCTGCGCACATCGGAGTGGCATTGTGTTGGATCTCTGTTGTTATTTTACGTTCTAGCGCTGGATCTATGTTCAACTTTTAGTCGACTGCGAGATCTTTCTGACTTAGAATAGAAACTATGAGATCTACTTAGTTAATTATCACAATCGGAGGAGTTCTTACAGAACATTTTCCAGGACGTTTAAAGCATAAAAACTGAACGGACGCAAGATTTGAAAGTTGTATGGAAGAAGATGGGATGAAAACATACGGGTACTTTCTTCTTCATTTTTCAGCTTTTGCAAGGCTGAGGTTGAAAAATCTACGCAGTCATACCTTCCACGAACCAGGAAACATAGCAACAAATTTGTGATCGACTCAAAGGGCTTTGTCGTTATATGAGTGGCCTTGTGATCAATTTTATTGGTGTTCTAGATACCACAATGAACCGGCGTTATAAGCAAATTGAGTGAATTCCCTGTTAGGATCGACCATTTAAGCTAACTTAAGCCCATTCCAACTATCTTTGAACGATTAGACCGGTTTTTTAACTTAATTATTTTCTCATCTCCAAGACTTGAATTGTCTTTTGTCTTTTAAAGCAAAATTCCTGTATGTATTCATTCCACCATAACTAGCTTTACGGAATAAATAATGTCTTCTCCATTTAATCAGATAACATTTTCCACTTTGCAATACTTCTCTCTATGAGTCCAATGATCTCATTTATTGAAGTTTTCCTCCTCCCTTCCTCGGTTTACCTATCCACATTTGATGGAAAATACGCATGCTTTGCCTTTCCAATCACAGTCGTTTTCCCTCCTTCACCTAACACTGGTCATAATATCATTCTGTGCTCACAATGCCACGCTTAGACTGGATTAAATAATATTGCCCTACATTTAGGCCATAAAACCATTATATCCCCCTCATTATATGTCTAACGAAGAAAGCATTAAATAAATGTGGAAAATATTATTAAGAAAAAAATCCGCATATGTTCCATTTAATTGATGCACTGCCTGCTGTCGCCAACAACAGCAACGACAACACCTTACTCAGCAAATCCTTCAACTCGCACACACTCTCAGCGCTTGGCAGTGGAGAGGGCAGTGGGAGGCGGATGCTGTTGCATAGTTGTTGGCACGTGGCTGACAGGCATCACTATTTCAACGCGCGTGTGTGTTGGATAGCATTTTTCCACATTTATTACATTTCGCCAGTACCGTTACTCTGGCAGCCGGTTAATACGTTTCTGGTTTCATGCAGAACACTCTGTGCTGGTGTTAGTGCCGGCAATGTGTAGGTTTGTGTGGATGTTCACAGTTGTTGTTGTGATTGCTTAACCACTCATTCAACCAACACACTACTCGAGCAGGTACTCAACACTCACTTGCCCACTCATAGACTCCTTCGCTCACTCGCTCGGCCGCCTACTCACTTGTCTGCGAGCACTTAAAGTTGATGAGTCTTGTGGGAGGGGGAGAGGGGAGTTTGGTCGAGTTGCATGAAATGCGGATTGTTGAGAAAGATGTTGCAATTGTTTGTCGGCATGCATGAAATGTAGCGGAATTAAGTGTTTGCAGAAAATTAAAGAAAAAATAATAATTTTTGAAGATAAGTTGCGCTGATTCTGAAGTGGAAGAAAAGTGGACTTTACCACAGGCCCACAGATCGTAGTGTTGGACAACTCAAAGCAGCATTAATTCTATATATAGTTTTGAAGGTTGATCAGCTAATATTTATTTAATTAAAGGGGTTGTGTTGCATGCGATTTGGAGATCAGTGATATGGAGACCAGTGATACTCAAACAGCAAAAAATCATAAACTTTGCTTTTGTACAAAAAATTTCCGTTGTGAGATCGGTATAGCTGAAATCATAAGACTTGTTCAGAATTTCTACGTGCAAGAGAGGGATTAAGCATCATTTTTGAGGTTGCTTCTTGATGCAGATGGATTCTTCTTATATATTTCGGTTCATATTTACTAAAGTGATTAAGGCAAGGCCCGATTTCTGTTTGCACAGAAAAGTTAAAATAATGTTAACCAACATGTTGCTGAACTTTGTGTACCAACATGTTGCTAAGGTACAATGTTGAGAAACATTTTCTACATCTAAAAAAAGCTAAACAATAAAAAATCGTAAGTTAAAAACGCCAAAGTTCACAAATAATGTTGGGCAACATATTGATGAAATGTTTAGATCAACATGTTGATGGAACACATTGTTTATAAACATTTTGTTAAACATAACCAATACAAAACTAAACCACTCCCAAAGTCTAAATGTTTGCGTGAATGTTGCTAAGTTATAATGTTGCTAAACATGTTGCAAATTAAATGTTACATGATGCTTCATAATGTATGTATATACATTTATGTAAAGCAGAACAGGATAGGTAGCAAAAATTTTTTTATATGTATTCAAATGTTATAAAGAAAATATATGTATAGCGAAACATGTTGCTAAACTACTAATGTTTCGAAGAAAGATAACATCGAAGAACTCAACGTGTTGACTATTAACTAGACGGCAGTAGTTTGCAAAACTTCATAAAACCCAACAGAAAATAAACCCTTAATTAAATAGAAAATAAAAAGAATATTGCTATAAGTTTCCAAGATGTTAATTAATAAAAATGAATAATCCAAACTACATGTTGCTAAGGGAAAAAGTGGTAAACATGTCTTGTAAAAACCTATACTGTAACTAAACTTATATTATCTTAATAAAACATGTTTCTGAAGATATGCTGCTAAACATGTTGCTGGAAACAATGTTTTCAAACAATAGTTTCTAGTAAATAAAGTCTTAGAACTTGTTGCTAAACAAGTAATGTTGACAGGAAACGAAACATAATATAAAATAAACAAAGTTTATAAACACTTATCACACTACAAGTACTGGCGTAAAAATATAAAAATTCCTAATGAAGTTAGTAAAGAAACTTATAAAAAATGTTGCTGGAAACTTTGTTGCTAAACATGTTGCTGGAAACATTGTTACCAAACATGTTGCTTGATACAAAAAAATGGTTTTGGCAAAATTATCAACAAAACATTTTATAAACCTCAAGAGAAAGACTATACAATAACTTTTAAAAATGTTGCGCAACATTTGTCGCACAACAATGCCGGTAGAGTAAAGATTCTAAATAAATTGAAGAAATAATTAAAGAAACTTATAAAAAATGTTGCTAGACATTAGCTAAACATGTTGCTGGAAACATTGTTACGAAACATGTTGCTTGATATAAAAAAACGTTTTTGCTAAATTATAATCCAAACTACATTTGTCCAACAACAATGCCGCTAAAATAAAAACTCTAAAAAATTGTAGAAATAAATAAAGACACTTATAAAAAATGTTGCTAGACATGTTGCTGGAAACATTGTTACCAAACATGTTGCTTGATACAAAAAAATGGATTTGGCAAAATTATCAACAAAACATTTTATAAACCTCAAGAGAATGACTATAAAATAACTTTTAAAAATGTTGCGCAACATTTGTGGCACAACAATGCCGCTAGACCAACCTGACTTTCGCGGAAACCTTTGCTGATACTTGCTAAAAACTAGAAACATAGTTTTAACGCTTTAAAGCAGATTCTCTCCACTGAAGCTTTCATTTCTGTGAGCTGCCACACAACTGCACTTGTCGAAATTGTCCAAACAGCGAAAAATATCAAATGTGTATAAATAAAAGAAATTCGAAATAAAACCGAAACTATAGTAATATCGAGAATTGTTCAACGTCAAAGGCGTGTGAAATGAGTTGTACGCGAGAAGGCGATGCCAATGACATTTGACAGTGATTTATGTGCAAAGCCAAAGTGATAAGCGTGCGAGAGCGGAGCTGCAACAGCAACACCAACGCGCACACACACACACACTACGAAAACACATATGTGCATTTTCAAGTGATATTTGTAGCAAAACTAAGCAATGGACAAAGATTTTTTGTGTGTTGTTGTAAGAGGCACGAACGGGAAACGGCGCTGGAAAAAGTGAGAGTAGCGGAAATTGCTGAGATATCGCTTTTGAAACTTTAAACAAATGCATGTGCATATGTGAGTGCATCTATGCGAGTGTCCCTGTGTGTGTATGTGTGCGCTAGCAGAGATAAATAGAACAGACATTAGTGAAAGCTTTCAACATTGCGTGTTGGCATGCAACGTGCTCGTTTGCCGCAAATGAACTTTTTACTTTTTCACTCGTGCACGTGTAGTTGTTGTTGTAGGGTTTTTACTCTTCTTTCGACAGACATAAACTATTCATGCATTTTGCTGGCGCTATTAAGGCAAGAAAAATATGCTTTTTCTATGCTTACGTGTGTGTGGTTATGCGCAAGACGTAATGGCTCAGAGCGAGAAAATATTGAAATTATTGCTAGAAATTTGCTATAGCACAAACGCCACACACCGCGGCACCCCTGTAGATTATGTCATGGATCCGGTTGCAACATTTGCCGCTTTGTAAGAAACGTTTTCGGTTTAATTTTCCAGATGTTGCAATTTTTGTGGCATGCAACAAAAGTTTTTTGTGCGCATTTAGTGTTGCTTTTGGATTTTTTGCGTGAAGGAAGAAAGATTTAGGCGTTATTGTTGTTTTAGTTTTTTGTTGTTGTTGTACTTTGTTCTTATTGTTGTAAATTTTTTGTTGTTGTAATTTTTTTCGTATAAAATTCTAATCGGTATTGTTTTTTTGCTTTTGTCGTTGTTTAATTTTTTGTTGTTTTTGTAATTTTGGTTGTTGTTGTATTTTTTCCCGTTATTATTGTATTTTTTTGTTGTTGTTTTAATTTTTGCTATTGACTGCCTTGTAATTTATTATCAAAACCTTATCGACTTCGATCGACTTCCGAATCAAACTCATTTAATTTGAGGCACACTGCCTGACACTTGCCACATGCCGCATGCAACTGCATATATTCACAGTTTGTGTACATTGTAGCGGTTAACGTTACACGCAGTTGCTGTGATACACACTCCTAATCCAATATTCACGGTGTGTGTGTGTATGTCCCGTTAATCTCCGCTCTGAGCGCTCATAGGGGTGTGCCTTTCAAGCGCCTCTTCACGCGCGCTGGGGTGTTAAATTGTTAATCGACCTCTAACTGTGACACAATACAAACGCATTAACCTGATGTCAGGCAGCATCAAATCATCAAAATCGAAATTGAAATCGACAACGAAATCGCCGCTAGTGTTGCATGAATGTTTGCACTTTTTTATATGCGCTCATGCCACATGTACTGTTGTTGTTGTTGTTGTCGTTCTTGCAATAGCATGGTTGTTGGTTGCGCAAGGCAAAACGCTCGGGGTTGTAGCTGTGTAAGCGTAGCAGCGTTACAGTAGTAGCCGCGAGGGTAGAGCACACACACACACACACACATACATACATGTATGTAGTGGTGTTTGTGCACTTTGTCTTTTTGAGTGCAGCCTGCGGCGCTTGCCAATATTGCTGTCAATTGGATTAAAAATACGAAAAATGTTTTATTTCATTTGAAATCTCGTTACAACAACAGTAACAGCAACAACATATGTATATATTGTTGGGCAGCATACGTTGAAAGGGAATTATGTTGTTAATAAAGCACAAAAGTGTAATAAAAAACATTGATTGGCATATTCGGTGGTGAGCGCTTGGTGCAGCTGTTTGCATTGAGGGTTTTTCGGTGTAAGTCCCATGTAAAAGAAGAAGAAGAAAAACGCGCAGGAGCTTATTTAATCACGCCAAACTGTTGTTCGACGTTTTCCTTTTCGCTTTGCAAGCTTTCAAATAAAGTCCACTCATCTACTTTGTTGGCTTAATTTGACGGCAAAAAGATACCGTTAACCAAGCTTTTGCGGCGCTTAAATGACCATAATCGCCTTTGTATGCACGAATATGTAAATAAGTGTGCTTACATATACACCTGCATTACATTTATGAGCGCCGAATATAGCTTATAGAGAAAGTAGATTTGCGCGGGGGATCAAGAGAGGCAAAGATCAATATCATTTTTTTAACATTATAGATTTACATATAGGCTGCACACTTATCTTTGTCGTTAAGTAAGGAGAAAGTCCCCGATATCACTCTCAGTAACGTACCAACGCCTTGGTTGACTGATTTCAAATTGGATCTTTTGATTTTAATTGGGAGTCGATATTGAATATGGTCAATCACAATGGACTCCGGAAAGACAAACTTGTTTCAAGGACATCTTCAACAACAGCAGTCTACCCTTACAGTGCAGCATTGAATGGCTCCATATAAGACCGAAGGTTTTCCATTGAAGTTTTTACAGTATAGAGATCTGAAATTCTATTAAAAGGGGTAACATTACGAAGCTTTACGATAATACTTCAGTGACCATAGAGGCAGGCTCACTACCTAATGGTTCCGACAAACATGATTTGAACATAGGTTCTGAAGACTAATGGTTCAATACAGACCAGTACAGTCAAACTGGTAGAGAGCTAGAAGTGCTAACCATACGGTTCAGTAGTGTGGACTTTAAGAGCCTTACTAAGCGCAGTCGGGCAATATTAACTAAACCACAAAGTTTGAAAACAAGAATTATGATGTTGCTGTTAGAGAAATTTGAGAAGCTCTCAATTTTGAAAACGACCACAGAAGAATACGGCAAAAGGCCATTGCAAATAAGATACCGCTTTCTCTCTCACTCAGAGCTATTCTCAAATGAACGACATTTTAAAGAACTTCAGCTCTGGATTACAAAGCGGCAGCCACTTAATCTGAACATCTTAGTTAGTCTTAGTCTTAACTTAGAATACACTTATAATTTCTTTGCGCTGATTTTAGAAACCACATCCAGGATCTGATACTGTAATTATATGAATTACTGCGTTCTTTAGACTAATAATGGTCTGTTTATATCCCCTTTCCTGCACCGGGTCTTTATAATAGGATAGAATAGCTATGTAAGTGTCTACTCGCAGACATGCCACTAGACATGTGATGATAGTCAAAATACAATATTTTAAACTACAATTATCGGTCAGAACTGTTACTAATTCCTTAAAATGATTTTTAAAGAAAAATAAACCGTAAAGAAAACGAAATCTGTGAAAATGTCCAATAGAAAATGGAAAGCTGCTGCATAATCAGCTTCAGTATTTCGCAAAATAAAAATATATACGAAAGCTCAGCCCTCGAGCTTTCACCGAGCTTTCTTTCGCAAGATATAATCAGCACTTGTTTTTGATTAAGCTTAATCAAGCCTACTTATTTTTAATATGTTTTACGACGGAAATATTGAAATATTGTCCTTGTCTCGGGTAAAAGACGAACAAAAATTGCGCTTCTATATTCCGAGCAGGGTATATTATGTTCGCAATAAAATTTGTAATACTCGAAAGTAAATATCGGAGACTTTGTTACATAAAACATTTATAAAAAGATGATATGACGAGCTGAGTCGATTTAGTCATGTCTGTCTGTCACTCCGCCTGTCTGTATATACGCGAATTAGACCCTCAGGTTCGCCAATGAGTCTAGTAGTGAACGAGGGCAAGACCAAATATCTCCCGTCATCAAACAAACAGTCGTCACATTCGCGAAATGGCTCTCAGGTAACTGTGTGGTAGTCATAACTTCGAAGTCGTTGATAATTTCGTCCATATTGGAGCCCTCATTATCCCCAACAACAATGTCTTCATCGAAAAACAACGCAGAATAACTCTCGCCAACAGTTGCTATTGCGGACTATGTAGGCAATTGAGAAGTTAAGTCCTCGCTCGACGCACAAATACCAAGAAGCATGGACGATGACAACATCTGATGTGTCGGGATCACAAGTTTTTGAGAAAAATGTTCTGCGGAATATGTATGGTGCTTTGCGCATTGGTAATGGCGAATACCGCAGTCGATAAAACAATGAGCTGTACGATATATAGGACGCCGTTGACATAGTTCAGCGAATCAAGAGATAGCGGCTACGCTCTCTAGGTCATGTCGCCCGAGTAAATGAAAACACTGCAGCTCTGAGAATATTCAACGCAGTATCCAGCGGTGAAAAGAAGAAGAAGAGGAAAACTTTTGCCCCTTTAGAAATACCAGTTAGAGAAGGACCTGACTACACCAGGAATCTCCATTTGGCGGCAAACAGCGAAAAGGAAGATCGACTGGCGCGCTGTAGACTCGGAATGCAGATAGAACTGAACTGAAACCGTCCAGTCAATATCGAAATCAAGTTCTCGTTTGAAAAAGTTAAAATATATAATTCTGAAGGGAAGTTAATGTTGTTTCTTCTTCTACTTTCAAATTCTTCAATAAACTCAGAAATTGGTTTTAAAGTTCCTCCGAAAGTCACAAATATTCCTTAAAGAAAACTATTAAATTCGAAGCTTTCATTTTTCTTTTCTGCATAGTGCACAATTGTCCTCTACTCGACTCCGTCAACTCATATGAATAGTAAAATAAGGAAGTGATAATTGTATTTGACAGCCCGGCGGGAACAGGATATTTTCGCTCCCTACCCGCCGCAGTGCCGACAAGCGATGCGCAAGCCGCGCTGCATACTCATTTATATTCATATAAGTTTACATGCGTGCAACTATATATATGTGTGTGAGAATATATTTGCGTAGAATGTGCGATTTTTAATCTCCGCACGATGCGGGCACGTTACGCAGGCATTCCCAGTGCGCCGCCCATTGCGTCAATTGAGGTATAGCTAAAGGACGGCCGCCAGTCGGGTGCATTTATTACGGTAAATGCCAATGAATAATGATGCGAATGGTGCTCGCGTGAAAGAGGAAGCAGCGGCGGGAGATCATACTCATGGTGCTGGTGGTGCAGTTGTTGCTCTCAACGAGTAAGCCAATTTGGTGAGTTCGCTATGGGAGGCCATTCAACCGGCGTACGTGTTTGTCGGCGCGACGGTACGTCATTGTGGCGCCGCGATTTCAAATTTTTTTTTATCCTTTTTTAAATATATTTAATGCTTACACCTTTTCTTGCAATTATTTTCGTAAGTCTTCTTGTACGGTTGTTGATTTCATTGATTTAACACCGCTGAGTTGCACTCATATTTGGGAGGGCTCGAGAATGCAGCATGCAGCAGGCGGATGCTTATATTGGGATGGGCTTGCTGCGTTGTAATGAAATTCTTCTGAAAGAAGGCAGTGGACAGTAGGAAGCTTCAAGGCAGCGAAATCTACTTTGCATTTGTAATATTGCATTTTGTAGTAAAATTCTTATTACAACTTTAATTTTGTACAAAGAATATCTTCAAAAAATTTTTATGCAAAAACTAGATTACATATTGCGTTAGATTCGTCTAGATAGTTTGATTGGTCCTCGCACCAAAAGCAACGCAGAGTTTCACTTGGGCTGTATGGGCTGATCCTTTGTGGTTCCCAAAACTTCTAGATATGGATTTCCAGATACTTATTAATCGACGAAATTATCCAAAATTTAGCAATCTCACCAGTTTCGCCGATAATGTATTTACTGAGATGTTTCAAATCAGTCTGGCAAATCTTAAACAGTAAAGAAAAAAGTATCAAATATTCCACTCCGCCTTTTTCCATAGAGCTTCAGTAATTTGCGTCCGCCAAGATCTCCGTAGGCAAGTGGACAGAGTTAAGTCAGAATACCTAACTCGACGGCAAGATTAACCTTACTAAAAGCAAGTAATTCATATAACCTTTAGAATCTCATGTTGGTCCAAAATATCTCACAGCCGCGCAGGTTTTAGTTGTAGACCAGCGCTAGTGAAGCGCACGCAAGGTCCATAAATCCAACGCAAGAGCGCAAACGCATAGTACCAAATCGACGCCAATCTGATGCAATTTGGGTGCGCTCATGGGGTCTACTATAAGTTAGCTCTGCGACTTTGCAGTCTCTGGCGCGTCCGCTGTAATCTGGCATCCATACAATATCTAAAAAATAAACAAAAGTCCTTTAAAATTGTGCCATATGGGAAGTAGCCATTCAGCGAAAAGTGAATGAATTTTAGGAAAATGGCCATTTCGTTTTGGACCTATTCACCGAGGGTGTGCCCGCCTAATGGTGGTTCAGCTTCATTTCTTGCACGAGTTGAATTTTGTAAGCCCGCGAACCAAGAGCCTTCCGCAAAACCTTCCATAAAATGTATGAGCACAGCTCCAACTGCGCGATGGCAGATAGACTCATTTGATCTTCTTATTATACTGTGTTCTACAGCAACAATCACGGGTTCGATGCGCACTCTAAAGCTTCTCTGCAAATACGCATTAACCATTAGAGTAAATGTGGTGCGTAACTGATTCAAGGTTGCTTGAGTTATCGACTCTGCTGAGCAATTATGTCCCACGGCGTAAGTCTGTTCATTTTGAAATAGCAAAGAAAATGGGGTAACAGCTGTGGAAAAAGCCAACATCCAAGAAAGCATTGCCTCATTGAAAACCACACGACTAGAAAAACAATCATTATTATCTTCCTTTTTTTCATTTCATTGACTCTATTCCGCTAACTCATTTCTTCTGTGCCCATGTACTCAAGTAAGAAAGGAGTCGCAACTAACTATTACGGTTGAATATTGGACTTCCCTCACTGCCAGGCCCCTCTCTGTCTCAGTCAAAAGAATGAAGTAAATACTGAATTTGAACAAATTCTCAAAACTTTCAGGCGCATTTATCGACTGACAAAGAGCATGCTCTTAGAAATCCCACAAATGCATTATCTCTGTATAAAGTACGTTTGTCTCCATAGAAGGGCGCTTACAACCATTCTCTTGGTATTAACACTGCTCAGAGCCACCAAGGCACTTATGATATGCAGACGCCTAGCTGTTAGATCCTGGGTCTGAAAGCCAGGTATCATCAGGTGGCTGTATACCATGATAATAAGGCCTATAGTCACTTATGGAGCGGTTACTTGGGTATCGAAGCCAACACAGTCTTCGGTAGACCTTCAACTAACGAATCTGCAATGACTCGCCTGCGTTTGCGCTTCAGGGGCACTTAAAGTTATATTGGGGCTCATACCGCTGCATCTAGAAATCAAAGAGGCATACCATTCTGCTCATGGCAGTTAAGGGTTTTGGCAAAGGGAAGATATTGTCGTTTCAACAAATGAAGGCCTAGCCAAAGACACACTACTGACCCGGCTTCCAAGAGACGGCATTACGAAGAGGGTAAACTTCACAAAGACGTTTAGAGTTACTCATGGCAGTGAGTCGTTGTGGAATGATTTCACGCTCAACCAATTACTATCCAGTGGTACACTGACGGCTTGAAAACACCGAAAGGCATTGGAGCACTATACATACTAATGAAATGTTTTCCGACCATCTTGCACCCATCGCAACCAGTGTATCGCTATAATTACCGTTAGTCAAGCTGTACTAAAAGCGACCTCAGCTTATGCAGTCAAATCGCGATTAGTGGAGGAATGTGTAGAAAGGCTGAAGCGCTTATCAGTTTGCAGTCGTGTACACCTGATCTGTGTGTACTCTGCGGCGGCTTCCACGATGATGTGACCAGAACATGCATTGCGTTTGGACGGAAGAGTGAGTGTGGAGAGAACGGCTGCAGCAGCAGGTAACAGAAATGCACCACACCAAGTTACTATTGAGAAGTTAAGACCCAGCAAGGCTTAGAGATATGATAAACCTCCCTCGAGACAAATTCCGTCTCCTTGTCGCGCTCTATACGGAGCATTGCAGGCTCAAGAAACACTTATCTAACATGAGCTAGTCTCTTGTGTAAACTGCCTGCTTGACGGCAAGAAACAAGAAATTCCAGAACTTTTGATTCTAGATTGCCCAGCAATTTGTAGAAGCAGGTCCTAGGATCCATCTACGTGGACAGGGATCACATCAGCTCCATCGCGCATATCATTACTTCACAGCTTACATCGCTAAGAGTAATAAGAAATGAGTACTTCGTGGAGATTGAAACAGAGACAGAAAGTGGCAACATACATATTGGAAATCCGGTGCCAACCGAGCAATTGGGGTACTGATTATTCTTCATTCATGTACATTCGAATCACCTTAAATTTTCGAAGTTTAGAGGTATTCATCAGCAGCAATTATGTGCAGCAAAGCAAAGACCTAAACAGAATACATTTATTTGCTGAACACGAAGTTTTGTTATGAACTCGTTAAAGTTTTATCTAATCCATGGATTGATAGTCAGTGATAATGAAGCTAAGCTCAGTCAATGTGCTGCACATTATTTAAAGCGAAAGCTGCCATGACAGCTCACTTTGCAGTTAGAAACATTAAATATATTACGGTACTCATGTATAAATTTCCTAGTTTACGAGCAAAACCGTAGTTGAGTGGGAGTATGTGTGGATGTCGAGGTGATAAAATGAAGCATTAAACTCCTAACTACAAACACAAACGCTCGCAATTGCCGAGTGTCGGCAGCCACGCACAAAACCAACGAAATTTAATGATTTTTAATGAGGTCGTTTCATAGTCGAATAACAGTTTTACGGTTTATTTAGAGAGCGTATGAGCACCCACGGGCACCATCCAACCGCATATCACTGATGAGAGGGTGAAGGGGTGGGGGCGGAAGGTGTTTGCATTAAGTTAACTGACATTTGCCGCCGACACATGTTTTCGTTAATTTTATTGACCGTGGCATTTCGAAATAAAATTTCCTTATACAAAATTATGGCCACACATTGCGGCGTGTGTGCACACACACACATATGTTTATGAGCGTTTAGACGTGTGTGTATGTGTTGACTGCTCTTAAGGGGCTTTAAAATTTTATGACAGCAATTATTTGGACGTTGACTGTGCGGCTTTCGCTGAAATATTTCAAATTTATTAAATACATTTATGCACGACGATGCTCGGTGCGTGTGTGTGGGTGTGTTTGTGTCCCTAGCGGCAAAGTCGTAAATTACAATTAATGCCTGTTACGTGTATTTGAACCGTTATTAGCGCCAGCTAATGCGCTTAAACATCATTAAACAGTTTTTGATTTTTTCGCAGAAGAGAAAACGGAAATTAAATATTAAAAACGCTGATGGTTAGAGCCACAGTCCTTTTTTTTTGCCAACAGTTGTATACATATATATGTTATATGCAGATTCGGTGAATATTCAATGCAAACTTTAAAAGAAAATTTCCGCCAGTTCACATTACTCTTAAGGAGACACTGTCGGGAACTTACCATCAGCGCCAGTTTAGCTTACCGACCACTGTAGCGTCTTCCAAGCGGTGGTGGCTGGCATAAGGCTAGCTGTAGATCTTGCTGTAGATCTATTGCTCTGAGTGGTGTCTATCTCCGGTTGTATGGTAGCGATATTAGCGAGTTCGCTGTCTGTATATCCTCAAAACTACTGAAGAGATGTGTAGATTCTTAACTCTAACAGCGAGAGCTTGCCAGAACAGGTACTCAATAACCGCGGAATGGAAACAGGTAGGGGTTTCGTTGGCTTCTGGTGGCTCACTACTGAACTGTTGGGCCTCAGACCAAATCGGCAATTGTTGGTGAAAAATCAGCAGTTGTGCAGTCTGAAGGTCCTTCAGGCCCAAGGTAAGCCTTAAGAAGTCTAGGGAACTCTTTGCTCTCAACAAGGTCCCACTTTTAGAAGTTCTAATTGAATACTGTCCGACGGAATTGAATATTTCATGGAATGCCGATTACATAAGCTGTCTGGAAGAAGATGGGATAGAAACATCTGATGGAGGCAACAACAAATCTATGTGAAATAGCGGAAATGTAAATAAACAGCTGCTGGCGTATGCTGATGATATTGATATCATCGGCCTTTACACCCGCGCCGTTAGTTCTGCTTTCTCCAGACTAGACAAGGCAGCAAAACAAATGGGTCTGGCAGTGAACGAGGGCAAGACGAAATATCTCCTGTCATCAAACAAACAGTCGTCGCACTCGCGACTTGGCACTCACGTCACTGTTGACAGACATAACTTTGAAGTCGTAGATAATTTCGTCTATCTTGGAACCAGCGTAAACACCACCAACAATGTCAGCCTAGAAATCCAACGCAGGATAACTCTTGCCAACAGGTGCTACTTCCGGACTGAGTAGGCAATTGAGAAGCAAAGTCCTCTTTCGACAAACAAAACCAAACTCTATAAGTCACTTCATAATTCCCGTCCTGCTATATGGTGCAGAGGCTTGGACGATGTCAACAACTGATGAGTCGACGTTGCAAGTCTTCGAGAGAAAAGTTCTGCGAAAGATTTATGGTCCTTTGCGCCTTGGCCACGGCGAATATCGCATTAGATGGAGCGATGAGCTGTACGATATATATGACGACATTGACATAGTTCAGCGAATTAAAAGACAGCGGCTACTCTGGCTAGGTCATGTTGTCCGAATGGACGGAAACACTCCAGCTCTGAAAGTATTCGACGCAGTACCCACCGGGGGAAGCAGAGGAAGAGGAAGACCTCCACTCCGTTGGAAGAACCAAGTGGAGAAGGACCTGGCTACGCTTGGAATATCCAATTGGCGCCACGTAGCGAAAAAAAGAAACGACTGGCGCGCTGTTGTTAACTCGGCTATAATCGCGTAAGCGGTGTCTACGCCAATTAAGAAGAAGAAGAATTAAACATGAACATGAAATAAACACGAAAGCAGATTTGTGACAAGTTCACGTTTAATACTGTAGTACGTTCTATAATGATCGGACAATCACCAAATTTGGGAATTCCGAAAAATATCGATAAATTATTCGATTCTATTACGGGGCATAATAAAATAAAAATCCACAAACTCGTATTGGTGGACCGCGAATTAAAGCAAACAGAAATCTTGGATATGTCAGAAGTCAGATTGAGTCAGATCTTACATTAAATAGTGAACATGAGAAAGCCGTTGGTGTGGTGAGTGCCGTGTTTGCTCGCTCTGGACTACAAATGCAACCGTCAGGCCACTTCTCACTTCAAGTAGTGTTTGCCAAGCTTTAACCGAAATTTTTAGCAGTTTTTGTGATGTTTCGGGACCGTTGACGCAACATAGATTTACTAGTATACAGCAAAGACCAATGAACGGTTGAAAAATGTCTTTCACCCTGCGAATCTGATAAAAAATGTGTGATAAGACTACTCTGCCGAATTGTTGGTCTGATTCGACTCCCAGTTGCAGAAAAAACGGACTTGTTTGAAGATGAAAAAAATTCTCTTCCACAATGTTGATCAAATTACGCAACGGACTTATTTGACATCTGTAGTACTCTTCAGGTTTGGCACCGAACGACCTTTCGATGTTAAAGAATGGGTAAAAGTCACATAGTGGACAGAATTTCGGGTTTTAGAAGGGTTGAAGAAGAAATAAACTCGTTGGGTAAAGCGCATTGGGCTAAAAGAAGGCTATATCAATATGAGATGAATCTTAATTTTTCTAAAGTTTTAGTTGATATAAAATAGTATTCCATGTTTAAGTTTTCAAGCAGTATTTGTGACTTGAAGAAAATCGGTTAAAAGTACTTATGCGCGACTCAATAAAACCGGAGGTGTGCGATCGTAGCAGAGAAGGTGAAGCCATCTCAAATGTTCGCTCACCCCACCATATTTAAAAAGCGGCGGCCAGGATTGGAGCGGTCTGGAAGGCAGCCAGACTAAAAGCGTTGGCTAAAGTGGTTCTTTCACTGCATCATCGGACGCGCCTAAATTTTCTGTAGGACGTTTTTTGCCAAAGCTGTATGGAAGAAGGCGATGTAGAAGCATCTCCTCACTTCCTCGTCCATTGCCCGGGTTTTGCCAATCTGAGATGGAAATAGCTCGGTAGACACACCTTTGGCGAACCTCAAAGGAGAAGGAGAAAGAAAAAATGTCCAAATGAGATCTGTCGATTGCAGGTCAGCCCTTCGACCCAACCCTAACCTAACCTAACATATGCACGAGGTCTCTCACTCAAATATTATTTATAATAAGAAAGTGATACTTGAATTTGATTCAGGACTTATACTCAATCTCTGGCAAAGTGTAACAAACTAGTTGGTTTCCTAAGCAGACTAGTAGTCGCGCTTTACAGTAAGTATAAACTAAAATCAACAGGCATTTTCTTGCTTAACTGCCATAGACACGGCACCAATACATATGCACAACCGCACAATAACAATAAAAACACAATAAGAAAATAGAAAGAACGCAAGCCAACGACATTATGCTGACAACTGAAACCGGTACCACAAAGCAAACAACACCAACAGACAACAGCCACAATAACAACACGAACAACAAACTAAACAGTAATAATTGCATTGGTTAGCAAGAATATACAATACAACAACAAAAGCAACAACCATAGCAATAGCGAAATTAGAAAACGAGTCGTCGCAAACACACCGTGTCCCATCGTGACGACCACAATAGAGAAAACAAAGTGCGTGAGTGTGTTTGTGTTTGGATATTGGACATTTCATTTAGTTTTATTAACGGGCGCGCATTACACGCTTGCTAAGCGTTTGCGGCTGTTTTGTGCGACGCTGTATTGTTTCACTGCACCGTTAGCACACATACACGCACACATTCACGCACACGTTCACGCAAGTGGAGCTTTTATGCTCATGTACGGAGGTTTGTTGCTCTTGCGCCTAAGTGTATGCTAGCAATTGAGTGCCGGAGGAAATTAGTTAAATGTTGCTGCAATTAGTATGACCAGCTGCTTTGGCCTTTTATTTTAGCCCGGCTTTAGCGCTCTGCCATTGTTTTTGTTGGTCCTGCTTCAACTTATTTCAAAATATTATCATAGTCAGCAGTGTGCTTATGGTGGCTTCAGCCACTGTTGTTACTTTTGTTGTAGTTGTTGTGGCATAGCAAAATACTAGCTGAATGTGGAAATTCACAACAACAACAAAATACAACAACATACGCCACCGTAGTTCTGCGTTTGCAAACTCTTGTGGCAAGCAGTAGATACGGGTACGTGTGTGTGTGTGTAGGAATAAATGTGGACCTTTGTATTTCCATATTGCTGGCGGAGTTTAAAAGCTTTTAACACACGGCTACTGTTTGCGGTTGACAAGAATTCATATTTAATAATATAATTTAATTAATTACCATCCAAAGTGCTATAGAGATACCCCTGAACCCTTTTAGTGTAATTTTTACTATTTGGAAAATTCAAAAATAGTCGTGTGTATATGGAATAGCGGTGTTATAATATTGGCGTTAAATTTAACACATAATAATACTCAACTTAAAACTTAAAAGTGAAAACTTAAACTTAAACTTAAACTTTAACTTTAACTTTAACTTAAACTTAAACAGCAAGCAAGCCCAAACAGCCAAGTTGAGCTTGAATAGACAAACCTAAACTTTTAAAACTTTAAACTTAAACTTTAAAACTTTAAAACTAACTAGCTTTAACTTTAGCTTTAACTTCTTTAACTTTGCTAAACTTAAAACTTTAAAACTTTTAAAAGCTTTAACTAAAAGCTAATTTAAAACTTAAAACTTAAAACTTTAAAACTTTTAAAACTTAAAACTTTAAAACTTTAAAACTTAAAACTTAAAACTTAAAACTTAAAACTTAAACTTAAACTTAACTTAAGCTTAAAACTTAAAATTAAACATAAAACTTAAAACTGAAATCTTAGAACTTAAAATTTAAAATTTAAAACTTAAAACTTAACACTTAAAACTTAAAACTTAAAACTTAAAACTTAAAACTTAAAACTTAAAACTTAAAACTTAAAACTTAAAACTTAAAACTTAAATTTAAAACTTAAAACTTAAATTTAAAACTTAAAACTTGAATTTAAAACTTAAAACTATTTTTATATACTTCAACTTCTCCCACATTACTAAAGGTAAATTGAAACACACTAACGATAATCAGTTTTACACTCCAAAATTTACTTCGCAAACTTCTTGTACCAGCAGCTTTGTGAATTTAAGATCACAATTAACACTTAACTACAACTAATTAATGAGCAAATATTTGCTTGCAGCAAATTCAAAGGCGTCAGCAACTTTTTGTACTAAATTTTGAAGCGCCAAGCTCCCCACCGCCACAGCTGGTGGCCCGCATATTAAGGTTAGTGCTTTGATTGCTGATTAATTAAAATGTTTTAATTTATATTTTTGCGCACACTCACACACACATGCTTGCATCTCAACTGTTGATTTATGCGTGATTGCTCATTGATGCTCAAATTCCACTGATTTGCTGATTATGCAATTTGCTGTTAATAGCTAACAATTATATAAATTATTACAAATGAGATTTTTCATTTCAATTTAAATATTTACCAATTATTATATAATATATGTATTAAATACTTAAACAGGAATATCATTCATCAAATTCTATTTAACACGAACCGCAAAGTCGGTGGAAAAGTGGGTCGGCTTATTTTACGTGCCGCTTTCTGACACCATTTCGATCTGAGACGGCTGGTATTGAATCGGAAGACCCGTAAATGTCCCAAACCCCTAACGTATAACCTTCGACATTGATGGCAGCGTGATGAATACATTCTGGCGTTTTTATCCTTCGAATATTTTGTTTTTGAAAAAGGTCATCCACGTTGACGAATAAAAATGTCTGCCTTCAAAAATTTATCTGTCTACAGGCGTTATTAAAGTTGTATAATTTTCTAGAGCTTCATCGATATTATGACCTCATAAGTAAGAAGTAAGCAGCTGTGGTCAACTCCCTTATGGCCAAACTCAAAATTCGAACCTGTACTGTCCACAATTGGACCGTCTGAAGGTAGCAATTCCAGGAAGCGACCAACTTCGTCACAAAAAAAGGAATTTCGTTTCATTAGGATAGCTTTAAGCCAAAAATATCAACAGTGACTCGCCAGAAGCTCTGAGAACTTGGAGTTGGACGGGGCCACTTTTTCAAAATTTGTTGCACACAGGTTCCCCTTCCTACTGCGATCTCCTGTAATTGCAGCAATGTAATATTTTCAAATGAGCCAGCTTATGTATTCTACAAATCACTTGAGATGTGTTCGGCCCAGAAAAAAACTAACAAAACGGCAATGACTGTAAACAGAGGAGCAGACGCTGCAATCAATAGAAAAAAGAACACTTTCTTCCTACATTAGATTGTCCTCCGCAATTACCTTGAGTCAATCCAATAGTGAACGTTTGTGCTTCAATAAAAGCCAAAACATCCAGAAAACTTTTAACGTTAATAAAATATTTCATTCGGCTACGCCCACATACCCCCTTTTGATGACGACCACAGCAAACGAAATAAGGATTATGATTTGAGGGCATGCACCAGGAATGTCCGGTCCCTTAATTGAGAAGGTGCCGCTGCCCAGCTGGTTGATGTCCTCAAGGAAGGCCGACATCACCGCCCGCCAAGAAATGCGATGGACTGGACAATGACTGAGGCGAGTAGGTCCGTTTGGGCATTTACTACAGTGCCAATATAAAGGAGCGCAAATTTGGTGTGGGGTTCATGATGGGAGAGAGACTCCGCCGCCGAGTATTGTCAATCACCCCTGTGGATGAACGTCTAGCCACAATCCGTATAAAAGCGAAGTTCTTCAACATATCACTGATTTGGGTCCAAGCCACGACGAAAGAGAAGAACAATGTGACCAAAGATGCCTTTTATGAGCGCTTGGAGGCCGAAATGCTCGAAAATTCTACGAAAAATGCGGCGACTAAAAGAAGGTTAAGACCGGACCACACACTTGAAGAACCCCCCGATGTGATTTAGTAACCGATGTCCAGCTCATACTAAAATTATGGGGGAACACTTCTCCAGCCTGCTGAATGGCAGTTAAAGCATAACGCCTGGAGAAGGCGAACCCAAATCCCCAATCGACGACGTCGGAGCAAACGTTCCATTGCCCAACCATGAAGAAGTTCGAATAGCAATTACCCGTCTGACGAATAAGCACGCAGCGGGAGCCGATGGATTGCCGGCCGAGCTATTCAAACACGGCGGCGAAGAACTGATAAGGAGCATGCATCAGCTTCTTTATAAAATATGGTCGAACGAAAGCATGCCCAACGATTGGAATTTAAGTTACTCTACCCAATGCACATAAAAGGAGATCCCACAACAACCCTGGGATAAGCCTACTCAACATCGCGTATAAGATTGTATCGAACGTATTGTGTGAAAGATTAAGGCTCACCGCCAACAAACTGATTGGACCTTATCAGTGTGGCTTTAGACCTAGAAAATCAACAACCGATCAGATATTCACTATGTGCCTAATCTTGAAAAAGACCCGTGAAAATATAACCGACACTCATCACCTCTTCGTCGATTTCAAAGCTTTGACAACACGAAAAGGAGCTGGATTTATGCCGCGATGACTGAATTTGGTATCCCCGCTAAACTAATAAGGCTGTGTAGACTGACACTGAGCAACACCAAAAACTGTATAAGTCACTCATTATTCCCCTCTTGCTATATGGTGATGACAACATCTGATTAGTCGACGTTGCGAGTTTTCGAGAGAAAAATTCTGCGAAAGATTTATGGTCCTTTGCGCATTGGCCACGGCGAATATCGCATTCGATGGAACGATGAGCTGTACGAGATATACGACGACATTGACATAGTTCAGCGAATTAAAAGACAGCGGCTACGCTGGCTAGGTCATGTAGTCCGAATGGGCGAAAACAGTCCAGCTCTGAAAGTATTCGATGCTCTACCCGCCGGGGAAAGCAGAGGAAGAGGAAGACCTCCACTCCGTTGGAAGGACCAGGTGGAGAAGGACCTGGCTACGCCTGGAATATCCAATTGGCGCCAACTTGGGAAAAGAAGAAACGATTGGCGTGGTTTTGTTATCTCGGCTATAACCGCGTAAGCGGTTTCCACGCTAGTAAAGAAGAAGAAGATTGGAAAGGTTGCGAGTATGCTCTCTGTCCTAAAGCCTAAAGGAAGAGAGGCATATGGACTATTTCATTGTGTATATGGTATCAGCTGATAATGGAAAAGAAAACTGTGAACATTTATGCGTCAGGAGGTCCTCAAGGGGTAGAATTCAAAAAAAGTTCGTAAAATATCTAAACAATCTAGGTGTAAGAAGAGAAGGTAAGAAGTTTGCACGAGTGCGAAGTAAGAGGGCAATTAAAAATTGTGAATACAAAATTCAACGCTGCCTTTAAACGTTTAAGCTGTAAATGCACTGCCATCTTATGCATGTACGTATGTATGTGTATAGGTGATAAATTTGTTTGTATGTTTCCACATTGAAAATGCTGCTACATGCAACTTTCCAACTAATTTAATTTCCTTTTAATGTGCAAAAAATAATAAAATGCGATAAGTGGCAACTACGTAAGCAAAGCGGCAAGTATATAACTGTATATGCATGTGTGAGTACGTAGATTTGCATCTGAAACTGCAGCGCAGCGGAGAATCGCAGGCGGCACTTTGGCGCGAAGTTTCGAGTGGAGTTGGGAGCTGGCGCAATTGGCGCGTAGCTGAGCGCATTGAGCAGTGGCGAGGCAGCTTAATCTCGCTTAATTTAATAAAACATGCGCAACACTATTGCAACACACACATATAAATATATATATGTATATATGCTCGCCTAAAGGCACACACACACACAGATACGCGAGTTGTAAACTCGAATGTGGGACATAATTGCATGTGTGTGAGGCTGATTACATATATGTGTGTGCGTGTGTGTGTATGT
This sequence comes from Bactrocera tryoni, assembly GCF_016617805.1. Classification (NCBI taxonomy): domain Eukaryota; kingdom Metazoa; phylum Arthropoda; class Insecta; order Diptera; family Tephritidae; genus Bactrocera; species Bactrocera tryoni. The sequence goes on from NC_052499.1 coordinate 47,071,783, forward strand.
GACTGCACGCCATTAAGCCACGCTCATTATCCTTAGAGAGACAGTAAGTGGAAGACTTCATACACTTAGCAGCGCTCAACCGTCGCTTCATCTTTCGCCGCCGCTTCCCTCTAACTCAACCACTCTGCATCACAACCTTCTCACCACACTTCCCCACGGCAGCGCTGCTTTCACCTCACACTTAGTTAAGTCAGTTTAGTTCATTGCAGCAATTTACGCTTTTAAGCTGTCGCCGCCGAAAACTACTAACGACAAAAGTTATAATTGCATAAATGTGACACACACGCACACGCACACATACCCGCACACAACTGCATTTGCATGTAAATACACGCGCATATTTGAATGTATTTGCTGGCTCATAAGCATTTTGCACTACCTGAGATACATTTATTTATGGCACAGCAACAAAGTTACCGCTGCTGTTGTTGTTGGTGCTGTTGTGGTTGCTGCTCTTGCATTTTGCCGCTTCCTGTTCGGCGGGCGCGCAAAGCAAGTGTCAAATGCTTAGACTTTTGTCGCACCGAAGCTGAATTGTGCACATGTCTGTTTGTAAAAATAATTTTAATTTTTAAAGCGCACTAATACATAGTCACTAACATCGGTGTAGGTGTGACGAAAGTGGTTCGAAAAGTGGGCGTGCAGTTCTGAGGACATATGGCTGCCGGAAATGAGGCATAAATCAAATGAAAATATAGAAAAAAGTACGCAATTGCTTACGAAAGTCATGTGAAATGCTTCAAGGTGATGACCCAGTAGGAAATTGAACCTAGTGGAAAATTATTTTAATACAAAAGTAATAAAATATATTTTAGTTTAAGATATAGAACTAATTTTCTGCTGATAGTGAGGTATTATTGAAATTGTTTGAAAGCTTAAAAAAAAAAAAAAAAATAATAAGAAAAATTAAATAAAAAGCTACATTATTTTTGTATTACCTTTCAACAAAAAATTTTATAATATTTACATATATAGTAATAATTTTATGAAAGAATCCATTACATACTGCTGCCACAAGTATTCTGAGCAACGATGTGTGAGCAGGGGCGTTATCGTGGTGCAAAAGCCAATTTTTGTTCTTCCACAAATCCGGGCGTTTCTGGCGGATTGCTTCGCGCAAATTGCGCATAACTTGCCAATCGATATGTTTAGGTCCTCAGCAACTTCTCTAACGGTGATTCGACGATTGGCCAATACCATTTTCTCCACTTCATCATTTTTTTCGTCTGTTGTTGAACTGCTCGGGCGTCCGGCACGCTCTCCGTCGTTCACATCTTCTCGGCCTTCTGAGAACATTTTGTACCACCGATAAATATTGCTTCGGTCCAAGGTAGCTTCTCCGTATGCCACAGTCAACATTCGGAATGCATCCGGGCACTTAATTTCGTTTTTCACACAAAATTTGATACAGATTCTTTGATCCATGTTTTTGAATTGGTAAAAATCGAAGACGATCCAAAACACGTGCAAGCAAGGCAGATGTCAACAATTAAATTAACATTCAAATGGCCGAGCTTGTCGGCATAAGTGAGAGACATGAGTACCAACATAACGCCACAAAAAATTCGAAATTCGAATATACGTAACCCGCGAAAATTCAAAATTTGCGATACTTTTCGAACACACCTCTATATGGTGCAGAGGCTTGGACGATGGAAACAGTTGATTGAGTTTTCGAGAGAAAGTTTCTGCGAAAGATTTATGATCCGTACGAATTATGAGAAAGCGGCTAGGTGATGTTGTCCAAATGGATGAAAACACTACATCTCCGAGAGTATTCGATGCAGTATCCACCGGGTGAAGCAGAGGAAGAGAAAGACATCCACTCTGTTGGAGAGATCAGTTGGAGAAGGACCTAGGTCAGGAAATATATACTTGAAATTCGATTCTTTGATGTGGAGGTAAGGATCTAAGTCTAAGATTTCTTTTGTCTGTGGAAAGCTCGGTAAACTGTTTATTAGACTTCATAAGCACATATTCCTGTTTTGATTGTTAAGCTCCCGTTCTCGGAAGGCATTCTCAAGCAGTCGTTTAATTTCATGCATCTTAAAGTCATGAACTCTTTTTACTCACTGACCAAACTTTATAAAAATCGAGAAAATAAAAAGAAAATTGGAAATACGAGATTTTTCAATTCGATTTCTCATTTCTTGAAAATATCTAACAGAAATTACACCAGACTGTTCCTGTTGACCCTCATATTCTCCCTTCGCAAAAACCTGCTAATCTTAAGTGTGGCATTGTGTCAGTAAAGAGTGAAATCTCAACACAAGGGCTTAGCGCTGGATTGCAGTGCAACCCTCGCTTTTAGCGCCACAGCGCACCCCACACACACACACACACACTTGAAATAAGAAATACAGCAGCGAACCGGCACTTTTACACTTCAACCACTGCACTGAACAACAACAACAATGGAGAGTATTTTGTCTTTGACTACGCCGTCAGTCGAAAAGTCACTTAATGCATTCATTCGCTAAATTACCTCAGACCGAGTGCATAAACGAGCTGGCAATAGAAAAACTTCTGAAATAAATAATAATTCTAATCATATTGTTAGAGCGGGAGTTCGCTTGAAGTGCGGAAGTTGGCAACGCCTGCAAGTGTGGCGTTAATAAGCTGGTGTGGTATGCCTGTATGTATCTATTTTTTTATTAAGCAACAAAGTAAGTGAATTGCCGATTTCGTTGCATACATTTGGGAGGGCGTACATTTGACGTACTTGAAAGGAGTTGCCGCGTGTTGGGCGTAAACTTCCCAAAAAACTACGACCCTGTTGCAGAAAGGTTATTTAAATTTACATTTCAATGCAGCAGAGTGAAAGTTACAACAACTTTTCGGAATATTTTTAATACTTTCTCTCAGAAATTTAATAAAACAAGCACAATCAGCTGCAACGAAGCTATAATACCCTTCATGGGTGCATTTTTTATAACATGAAAGGGTATAAAAAGGTTTTTAGCTTGATTTGCATTGATTAATTTGTATGACAGCTATATGTTATAGTTGTCCGATGTGAGCAATTTCTTCAGAGATTGTAGCAGTGCTCTGTACAATAATCAGTGACAAATTTCGTGAGGATAGCTCATCAAAGAAACAAGTTTTCCATACAAAAACTTGATTTTGATAGTTCAGTTTATATGGCAGCTATATCCCATAGTCATCCGATATCAGCGAGTTCGACAAATGAGCGATAGCTTAGAGAGAAACAGGCGTATGCAAAACTTTGGAGTGATATCTCACGAACTGATTGAATAGTAGTCCTCTATTCAGGGTATAAACATATTTTAAGCAGCTCAACATTTAGCTATTTAGATGTTTAAAGCAGTTTTCCTTAATTATTTTTCGAAACTCAAATGCACACACATACATGCATACATACATGTGTTTTTTATACATGTGTTGGGGCACCTGTTTCTGATGGCCGTAGAATTTTGTTTTAAGTTCGCTTACCGAACAGCAAAAACATTGCAAGTTTGGCATGCGAGCGCTTGCCTCAAAAGAAAAAAAATCACCAGCTCACATGCAAACAGTGTTGCATGCAACAAAAACAACAGTAAACATTTTAGTTTGCATTTAACCATTTGAGGCAGTGGCAGTTACACCCTCGGGCCAACTGACCAGCACCGCACAGCCGATCTGGCCAATTACAACTGGCCAAATGCCAAATGCCACACACACACGCAGTTCCACAACAACACGTGGCAGATATACATACGTTTTAAAAAGTGGTTACGCAAAATTAAGTAGCAACCCAGTATTTGCCTAGTAAGCAAATAATAACGCGAGAATAAAAATATTTAATATATTTTTAAATTTAAAATGGAATAAAAAATCTGTTCAACCAATTCTGACAAATATTCGTGGCATTCGCAACTTGGCTTCCCCGTCACTTTTGATAGTCATAACTTCGAAGTCGCGGATAATTTCGTTTATTTTAGAGCCATTGTTAACACCCACAACAATATAAGCCTTGAAATTCAATACAGAATAAATCTTGCCAACAAGTGCTACTTCGGACTGAGTAGGCCATTGAGCAGTAAAGTCCTCTCTCGACGAACAAAGACCAAATTCTACCAGAAACTAATCATCACCGTCCTGTTATATGGTGCAGAGGTGAGTGGTGGGGAGATTTGAGGAGTTCCGCCCATTAATTCTTGAGTTTGATGGGGAAGCTGAGAGAATTTCGCTAATTCAACAAGCCCACCTCCAAGTTTACGGTATCATTCGAAACTAGTATGATAAAGCACTAGTTCTGCAATGAGAATGATCAATAATCTCAGCAGTGACTACGGTTGTCAGAGCCTTAAAACAGACTTAACTGGCCAATACAACGTCATTTTTGATATTTTTATACTCTTGCAACATGTTGATATAGAGTATTATAGTTTTGTTCATCTAACGGTTGTACGTATCACTAAAATCTATTTGGGGTAAATACATACATATGGGGTTGCACCATACATTGTGAGAAAAATAGTAATTTAAATTGCCGGTTGGGTAGAAATATCCTCTATTACTACGCTAAATGCGGGCGCGATCTGTCAACCAGTTTAAGTAAAGCAACAAGTTTATAACCAAATTTCGTTTGCATAATCACTGCGAATGTTAGAAAAGGCTTACGTTGAATCAGGTTTATCAAAAAACACAAGCCTACGGGTGATACATAGCCTTCTAAAACGATTCAAAAAGGTCGTTGAAGACATGTCTCGTTCTGGACGACCTTCGGCCTCTTTAACTGATGAAAGTATTAAAAAGGTGAAGGATATAGTGCTTAAAAATCAGTCAGGCAAGTGTTAGAGAGATGGCAAGAGAGCACGACATCTTTCACGAGTCCGTTCAAATGATTTTTATGGATATTTTTGGCTATGAAACGCATTCTTGTTCGACTCGTCCTGATAAAGCTGATTTTTGTTATCAAAAAATGGACCACAAATAGATTTCTTTGGTCTTGCTTGATCGTGCGAATTCTTATCCCACATGGAGATCATTATAACTGCCGATGAGACATGAGTTTATGAGTTTCACATGCAAAAAATTCAACATTCATCGGAATGGAGGGCAAAAAACCACGCCCAAACTGTTCAAAAATCGCGGTAATGCTCATTGTTTTTCGATATTCGTAGTGTTTCGTGCCTCATGAATTTGTTTCGGAGGGACAGACGGTCAATATGGAGTTACGTGAGAACATCCGTCGAAAATGGTTGGAATTGGGAAAGAACAATTCATGGATTTTACACAATGATAATACACCATCGCATCTAGCCATGATTGTGACCAAACTTAAAGCCAAAAACGCAATGAATACCATCGATCCACCACTGTATTCACTAGACTTGACTCCGTGTGATTTTTCCTTGTTTCCCAAACTGAAATTTCCGCTATGTGGTACACGTTTTCATTCGATCGAAGAAATAAAACAAGATTAGCTGAAACAGTTGAGGGCCATCCCAAAAAGTGCTTATGAAAAGTGTTTCGAGGACTGGCAGAATCACTGGCATAAGTGTACGACATCTGGGGGGGATTGCTTTGAAGTCGACCAAATAAATATTGATGAATAATTAAATATTTTGCGTTTTATTTACAATTTTCGGGTAGTTTTTTGTCACAATGTATATTTAAAATGAAGATCCTTTCCTAATGAAAAATATTTTAAAAATACGGACTATATTATTGACCTACAGCCAATTAGATTATCCCAGCTCTCATATTCCTAATATGATGACTTTAAATCAATTTATCACATCAAAGATATAATCGTTTCTATGATAGGATGCCACAGAAATGAAATCCGTTCATTTTGTAGTTAGCATTAACATTTAAACGCTTTTCCTTTAATAGGTCTTCTCCACTAGAGAAATGTTCTTATAGAACCTATCTCCTTGTTCGCCATTCACAGCAACCAAATTTTTCGGAAAGTAGTCCAGATGAGAGTCCTGCATATGACATAACCATTACACCCTAAAGCTTTGTATGACATTGTAAGTTCATTTATTAAGTCTACGTAATTTTCCGATTTATGGTTTTCACGTTGACGACGAACCACGTCCAGGACAGCCATCAACATCAACTGATGATCCACTAAAATAAAGGAATTTTTAATTGACAATCGACAATTAAAAATCAGAGATCTTACTGTCAGAAGACTTAGCGAAAATCATTTTGAAAGATCATTTGAGCCTATGAAAAGTGGGTGCACGATTGTTTCCAAAATCACTCACTTTTTTCGAAAAATAGCGTCGAGTCAACGTCTGTGAAACAATGATTTCCGACTACCAGGATGTCATGAAACATGTTATAACTGCCGGTGGGCCTTGGATCTATACTTATGGCCCGGAAACAGATACCTAATCGACTTAAAAGTAAGCCAAAGCCGAAAAAACCACGTCAAAGGAGGTAAAAAATCAAGGCTATGTTGCCGGTTTTCTTCGTTTATCGAGGTGTAGTGCATTCCGTGTAACTTCTGGCTATTCAGCAAATTCAAACGACCGCTCCGGGGAAACCATTTTTAGGCAATTGAAGAAATTAAACGTGAAGCGCTATGCGCCCTGAAGTTATTGGCGAAATTATTACAGAAATTTAACAACCGTTTCGAGGATTGGAACGTTGGCGCAAGTGTGTTGGGGCCAAGGGAGACTACTTTGAGGGGGACCACATAGAATTTGAAGAATAAATTAAGAAATTTAATATTATGAACAAAGTCTTACTATTGTTTGCTCATAGTAATATACATAAAAGTTGTTTGGTTTTTTTTTTGTTTTTTTTTTTTTTTTTTAGTAAAGGTAATTTAAAACAGCTTCTTCAACACAGAAATATAGTTTTTAATCTTTCTTAAGAATTTCCAACACTTTATGCAACTTTATGACATTTCCTCGGTTTAATACCGCCTGCAGTGCATTGGGTAATCGGCCACACACCCATATTGACCCAACTCAACAAGCTGGTAACCTTTAAATGTCACTGCCAACAACGGCATACACACACACAAACATGTGTATACACATACATATGTATATACAATGGTAGTTGGTGCGGTTGTTTGTGGTCGGAGAATGTGGCACAAGTAAAGAATAAGATGTAAATAGTCAAGGGAAGAAATCTCAGTGTGTGTCTTGTTTAATTTAGCAATTGTGCTGTGGCAAAAGGCTTGTTCAGTGACACAAGCACACATATTTTCAAATTCTGAGCAACACATACATACTCAAACATATAGATGTAAATACATGCCACACATTCATATAAATACGCTGCTGTGCACACATTGGTGACCAAGTTGATATTTTGTTAACCGATTTTACATGCGGCCGCACACACACACACACACACATACATACTTAAACTTCTTACAAAATACTTGCAAGCTTGCTTTCTTGTTGCTTTTGTTCTTGTTGTTTGGCCTAAGAGTTCATTTGGCTATTTTTGTGACACTTGTCATAGACCATATTCTATACAAACAACTTGCGCCTGTATGTGTGGAAAGCCATGCTTGTATGTGGGTATACTAATTGCATGAACATGTTAAGTCCATTGTAACTGTAAAAGCTGCAAGCCGCAAAATGGAAAGAGAAAAGGCATACACCATATATGCCGGTATGTTTGGCTTGGCATGCTAGAGACACGATTGAGCAAAGATTCAGTTGAGCTGATGATGAAATGCTGGGTAGTTGGGCAAATAACAAGAGCTGAGTGTAAAAATGGAGAATTATTGAGGTTCGGGTTAAATGAATAATGGCAAGAAACGAAATGGCCTTCAACATTGTTACAGTTTTTATTAGCCTTCAAATGGTTATGTAGTGTATGCGGCTAAGAATGAAGGGTTTCACGAAAAAAGAAAGTTATAAGAGAATAATTGTAGGGTGGTAAAGGGGGTTATTTTTTCCGACATTGTAGAATTCAACGACGACTTTTGTTGTATAATAATTGTAAAATTTGTAACAATTCGATCTAAAAGACATATAAGGCCGATGTCCTTAGAACGTTATGAGAAACCTGAATGCTTTCGCCCTCAACTGTTAAACGGATGAAATGGAAGTTTCTCAAACACTCGAAATACAAACTAATTACTCTTTATTGATGTAGACACCGCTTACGCTGTCATAGCTGAGTATATAACAGCGCGTCAGTCGTTATTTCTTTTCGCTGTTTGGCACGAATTGGAGATTCCAAGTATAGCCGGGTCCTTTTTCATCTGGGCTTTCCAACGGAGTGGAGGTCCTCCTCTTCCTCTGCTTTCTCCGGTGAGCACTGCGTTGAACACTTTTAGAGCTGCAGTGTTTTCGACATGACCTAGCCAGCGTAGCAGCTGTCTCTTAAGTCGCTGAACTATGTCATTGTCGTCGTACATCTCGTACAGCTCATTGTTCCATCGACTGTTGGAAGTGCCGTGGCCAACGCGCAAAGGATCATAAACCTTTCGCAGAATCTTTCTCCCGAAAACTCGTAACGTCGACTCATCAGATGCTGTCATTCTCCATGCCTCTGCACCATATAGCAGGACGGGAATGATGAGTGACTTGTAGAATTTTGTCTCTGTTCGTCGAGAGACGACTTTACTTCGTAATTGCCAACTCAGTTCGAAGTAGTACCCATTGGCAACAGTTATTTTGCGATGGATTTTTTTGCAGTTGAGTCTAGTAGCGTATGGACGTTAGAGGTCCAGGAGATAATTCGTCTTACCCTCTCAGAAAGCTACTTTGGTATCGAATGGCTCGGAGAAGTTCTTCCTGATCCTAACGGAGTTTTTGGTATTGCTCATTGTCAATAATAGTTTTGCGGAAATACCAATTCAAAAATCAAAATCATAGTTGGCGCAACACTGGCTACCATATTAGAGGTCGAGGCCTTTCCTTTGCCGCACTTTGAAACTGGTAACTTACGATAGTAGTGAGCACTGAAAAATTTTTCGTGAATTCTGCTTCAAACAGTAACGGGTGCATAGTTCGAAACTTTCAAATTATCGTTGCCAAAGGAGTTATATAGCCAAAAAATGCTCTTTACGGTACTTAAACTTGGTCAATCCCGATAACGTAAAACCAGTGGCTTACAAAAACTCGTTTACCGTGTCTACCATTAGACAACTTCGTTGACAATTAGTCCATATCTCCTCCAAAACAGGGTTGTAGTAGCTAACCAACACAATAACAACAAAGCAGTTTAAATTGTATCGTTTATTAAAATAAAATTGCAATATAGGGTTTGTCCGGAAAGTTATAGGACTGATTTTCTTCCGCCGCGTCTGTACTTCGGAGCGAGCGTACACTGACTGGGTTCGGAAGAGGGCGTTCCTAGCTAACGAACGAGCGGCAGGTCAGTTGTCTCCGAGCACCTGGAGAGTCAGAACAAACCTTTTCGTGCGACGTGCTTCTCTGAGGGGTGCAAGCTGAAAATGCAGCGTTCGTTAGAGCAGAAGTATGCGATTAAATTCTTTGTGAAACTCGGTAGATCTGCGTTCGAGACGTTTTATATGATCAAGCAGGCTTACCAAATGTTGTTTTAGCAAGAAGTGGTATGTTTCGGTAGCAGCAGGCTTTTTGAAGGGCCGGAAAGAGGTCGGTGATGAAGACCGTGCTGGAAGACTTGCGACTTCTAGCTGAAATTTCGGTTCCAGCGTATCTGGTGGAATGTCGTAAACCTTCATTTCAACATACTCCAGATAAAGTAATCTAGAGGGGCTTAATTCGCTGATTTTAGCTTCCATTTTATTGTACCATATCTCGAAATTAACCGATTGCCAAACTTTGCACGAAATAGATCCCCGTTTAGCCGTTAAACATGAGGTGACGCTCCGTCTAGTTGGGAACAGAGATCGTATTTATGTCTTGATTTCAGCAAATTCCAGGAAAAGTAGGTCAATATCGTGAGATAATGCTCACTATGGACAGTAACGGCATTTGATGCTTCATTTCGAAAGGAACCCTTAAGACAGAAATGGGGCTTACCTGAGAAGATGATTTTTCAATGAAAAAGGTCGTTGGCTTTCATCAATTCCAACTACTAATTGGTAGAAGTATTATGACGACCATGGTTTGCGCGAAGAGCTTTTACAGTAGCCACCGGAGAACGTGAATTTGCGAACTAATCTTTTGCCAATTTCCATGCGTAATACCAAGAGTTTGACACAAATCCATAAAAAAACATGGCCATGAAAATCACGTAATCTCTATTGGTAGACGCTATATACAAAAAATATATTTTGAACACGTAAATAAGGGCTAAGTTCGGGTGTAACCGAACATTTTACACTCTTGCAACTAAAAAATGTAATGTTACCAGTGTTTCATTACGGTTCCTTACATACAATCACCTTTGATATAGAGTAAATTCAGCGAGATGTTCGAAAATCCTTCTAATAGGTACATGTGTAAGGGCTAGGTCGAGTTTTCGCCAAATTTTATCATTTTTGGGCACAAAGATATACTGTTATTAGAAAAAAAATATCTTTTAATTTAATTAAGATAATTGACATATTGGCCGATGTGCGGTATAAAGTCAACTGGAATATTAGGAATATGGGGGCTCAGGGAAGTATAGACCCGGTTTTGCCCATTTTTGTTACATCCATAGGCATACTATTATCAGGAAAAGATTATCTCTGAATTTCAATTATATATCTGACATATTGACCGATATTTTCGGTCAAAAGTCAACTAGAGATACTGGAGTCCATAGGAATGTGAGAAGAATGTTATCGACAAAACTTTGTCGAAATCGGTCGGATGAGCAATTTTGTACCCCGGCTTCATCAAAGCTCTCTATACCATCTCGCAAGTAAAACATTATATCTCTGGCATTTGATTTCTTGCACTTTTAGTATTTTTTAACAGAACCGTTATATGAGGAGTAGAATGGGGTTTTCTTCCGATTTCATTCATTTTTATAAGGTGGATATGGATGCTAAGGAAATTTGCACCTTATGTGGTTTACATTAAAAAAATAAAGAGCGGGACCACGTCCACTTTTTAACAATTTTTTGTCCACATGCTATTTTCCGCCCCAAATTACAGTTCAATATCTAAATTTAGTGCTTAGCTACGGCTTTTTATACATTTTCGATGAATGGCGTTTTGTGTGCGTGGTAGAGGTCCGATTACGCCTATCTACGAACACCGCCTTAATTTTTAGCCAAAGAATATATGTACAATCACTTGATCTCTTAATTTTTTCTCACGTTACACCTTGCACGGACGGACGGACGGTTTAACAGACAGTCTTTCGGAATTCGACTCATCTCGTCATCCTGATCATTTATATATATACATATATATATGTATATATATATAACACTATATCTATCTCGATTAGTGGTCACTGGGCCAGGACAGGCGATTCAACGTCATAAAATAAAGTGTAGCGCGGCTCGCTCGTTCAATTCTCTTCCTACGATGGGGTCATGTGATGAATTGTATATAAATAATATGCAAAGTTCAAAGGTCACATCTCATCGTCCATATAGGGAACTCTTCCTGCCTTCCAAGTGGGATGGCAAATGGGGTGCTCTGTTAGTAATATATTGTGTATGGTATAAGAATGTGCGCTTATTGAAAGACCCTACAAATTGAGAATTTTCGCGAATTATATAATGGAGAACGATTTTGTGGTTTTGAAACTTTTTATGCCCTGAACAGGGTATATTAAGTTTGTCACAAAGTTTGTAACACCCAGAAGAAAGCGTCGGAGACCCTATAAAGTATATATATAAATGATCAGTATGTTGAGCTGAGTCGATTTAGCCATGTCCGTCTGTCTGTCTGTATATATACGAACTAGTCCCTCAGTTTTTAAGATATCGTTTTGAAATTTTGCAAACGTCATTTTCTCTTCAAGAAGCTGCTCATTTGTCGGAACGGCCGATATCGGACCACTATAACATATAGCTGCCATACAAACTGAACGATCGGAATCAAATGCTTGTATGGAAAACTTTCACATTTGACAAGATATATTCACGAAATTTGGTATATATTATTTTCTAAGGCAACAATGTAATCTCCGAAGAAATTGTTCAGATCAGTTAACTATAGCATATAGCTGCCATACAAACCGAACGATCGGAATCAAGGGCTTGTATGGAAAACTTTCGCATTTGACAATATATCTTCACCAAATTTGGTATATATTATTTTCTAAGGCAATAATTTAATCTCCGAAGAAATTGTTCATATCGGATTACTATAGCATATAGCATCCATATAAACTGAACACATAGTTACTAAAAGAAATGCACCTGTGAAGGGTACATTAGCTTCGGTACAGCCAAAGTTAACGATTTTCTTAATTTTATTTAATTTTATTTTTTCTTCTTTTTATTTTTTTATAAAATGTTAAATTTTAGTAATATTATACATATGTAGATACTCTCTTTTATTAAACTCAAGGTCGAAAACATTTATTATAAGCCTATTAGTTCCATACGGCAGGTGTCTAGAAGCTTAAATCTCCACCTTCACAGCGTTTTAAATCAGCTTTTTAACTCCCTACTGACTGTTAGTTCATTCTTACCGTTTAAATGCACTTTAAACGCAATAATCGATAATAAATGTTCAAATTACAGTTATTTTAATTAATTCCCCGAAGACTGCCCACAGCGATTAAGTCACTCTTTTTGTCTTTGCATGCCTTTCATCCTGTTACAGACAATTTCACACAAATGTATCTGCATTCAGTTTAATTATTGCCATGGCCATTTCCTTTATTAATTCACTTTGCTTGAGAACAATACTTTTATAAAGTTAATTAAATCCGAGAGGTGCACACCAACAACATAAATATTTCATACATTTTTGTATTCAAATGTATATATACATTTGTATATATGTATGTATGAATGTATATATGTATGTATGAATGTGTATCCAAACAATCGCGTTGAAAGTGACAGCATAAATGCTTTTATTTGGCCCCAGGCCTTGCTTGACCTGTGGGCTATTGGCCCACTGAATATTTGTTGCAGTTGTTGTTGTTGCAACAATTAAAAGAAGAAGCGACAGTAATAAAGCCATCAACTGACACCTTCGATCTCATTAACTCTCCACACAAGCGAGAAATACTGAAGCAACATATGAGTTGCAAGCGTGAAGGTGCGAAGCTGCGAAGAAAGTTGGGTTAATTTATGGGGTATTAATTGCAGACTTCATGTAAATACCAATACTTAAAACTGGCGCTTAAAATGTGGTTAAGAAAATGTTTAAATTTAATGGCTAAAGAATGTGGAAACACAGCCAACAACAAAACGAGACACTATGGTAATGAAAAGAAACATTAACTTGGTGTGCAGCGAAGCTGTAATACCCTTCACAAAAAAGTTTTCATACAAGACTGGTCTTTGTTTTTCGGGGATTCTATCGTTACCTTGCATAAAAATTCACTGAAATTTCCGGGACGACAGCTCGTTAAAGCTTTCCACACAATGACGTAATTTTGATCGGTACAATTACATGGCAGCTATATGCTATAGTGGCCTGATCTGAACATTTTCTTCGAGAGTTATACCCTTAGCTTACGCAATCATCCATGCTGAATTTAGTGGAGATATATCGTAAAATAAAAAAGTTTTCCATATAAAGACTTCAATGATCGTTTTTTTTGATCGTTCAGTTTGTAGGGCAGCTATATGCTATAGTGGTACGATATTGTCCATTCCGACAAATGAGCAGTTTTTTGGTGAGAGAAACCCCTGTGCTAAATTTTAAATCGATATCTCAAAAAGTGAGGGATTAGTTCAGGCACATATAGACGGAAAGACCGACGGAGATGACTAAAGGGACTCTACTTCGTTGCAAACATCATATACCATATGCAGAGTATATAAAAAACGGTAACTTTACATAATGTCATGAAAAACTGCTTATTTTAGAGAGTACAGCTTTTACGGTTATTTAAATATAGATCTCAGCCTACAGCGTATATGTAAGTGGGTGTAAATAAACCTGTCCATCGAAGCCGTCTGAATTCAATTGTTTAACACACCGACACGTAACATATATGTACATATATATGTACGTGTGCATATATGTATATATACATATATGCATACATAAATATGTCTATGTGTATTTGTACCATTGTTATAACATCGCTGGATTGTCACTGTATAAACGCCGGCAGTCATCGGTTGTCACCACACAAGCGTGTCGTCTGGTCAATCGCATGTCAATTGTCATGGCGCGGTCGCTGAGGCTGACGCTGGCGGCGGTCATAGTAGCAATGCGGGGTGGTGGCGTGAAAATTGCGTTGTCAACGATTAACAGTAGCAACAATAACATAGCGTGCAAATGGAATTGGCATACGCAAACAACGCCACATAAAAGCGATGTAAAATGAAGACAAGATTATTCAATTTTATATGCACACATACTTACACATGCATGAGAATATATATTTACATACAGAGATCATTTACAGTAATGAACTTAAGAACTGAAATGAATCTGGCATTTCTGAGTGATGAGAAAGTCGAGAAATTCTTGTAAATTGTTGTTGTAGCCTAGTCATATTCGTATTGACGTCAGTGATATGCAAAATTGTACGTAACACTGTGCATCAGAAAGTGTAGACCACAACCTTCAAGTACAGTTCAAAGGTATAAAGCCCTCACTCACATTGTTTGAAGGTGTCTAATCAAAAGCAATCTACTAACGCTAAGTTATTGTTGTTGTTTTTGAACGCTTTATCTGAAGTAAATGATGCCCTGGTTATATGGAACCAATTGCTTTTGAAGCTTAATTTGTCTTGATTTTGCTATGTCGAAAGATTTCAATTTAAGGTACTCTCTGCTACCTTTTCGGATCTCCTAACTGATCTGCTCGAAATAAATACGCCGGTACTCGCAATGAGTAAACCCACAAGAAAACCTGTCAAATATTTTAAATTATAGCAAATGGCTAGAAGACAATGTGGACCCCATAATCATCGTCATTTCCTCTGAGGCAGATATCGATTGTGCTGTGGAAGTCTTGACCAGTAGCATACACATTGCTGTAAGTACGCCAAAAGCTAGAACCGCACAGACCGTCCACAAGTGAGACAAACATCTCTGGTCCAAAGGGGCAATGACGAAACTAAGAGAGAACAGATATCTTCAGCATGCATGGCAAGTCAGTAGAAATCCTAATGCCAAAATACTTCTCAATAGTGCCACAAAGGAGCTGAAGCATGCTCTATGCAAATTGCGCAACAAGTCTCTAAAGACGTTTCGCGTTGTTGCCAAACCAGTTGATACAGTAAACAATCTTACGAATGCGACTAGAGAAAACATTGAACCGATATCTAAATGACCACCAGTTTTAAAAAGGTGTTAGTCACACACCTCTGAAACACGTTTACTCCTAAGATCACTATCCATCACTAACTCTTGCAATGCAGCAGTCAGCAATTTTTTGAAGCAAAGAGCTTATTCCGAATCATCAGTTTGGCTTCAGAAGATTTCATGGAACAATTGAGCAATAATAGGGAGGAACATCTTATAACTGATACTATGGAAAATAATAAAAACTGCTGTGCTATGTTCCTTGATTTGACAAAGAGCATCTAGGCCTTTTAACATATTCAAATTAAACAAAAAACAACCAATGCCTATTTGCTGCTTAAGTCTTACTTGCACAATTGGACGTTCTACGTTTGATGCCGTGACGCTGAGTCGGATTTGAGACCTGTTCGTGCTGGCGTGCCCTAAGGCAGTGTATTCGCCCATGTGCACTACATTCGTTATACGGCAGACCTTCCAGTGATCAACTCTGATTCTACAATGATGGCAAACCATGCTGATGAAATGAGAAGGTTATCTCAATAAGTGTTTTTGAGGCACTTCAAAGCCAGTTCAATATATGTAAGTATATCTTCAAGAAAATTTTGAACAATTAGTCATCAATAGATGCTATTGTAAAGCTCATTTATCAATGGTTGAAATAGATCAGTATAGCAAAATTGTAGTGACTTCTATCTTCAAATGCTAATGGCATGGTATAAGACGAGACATTTTATACACGTTGACACTTTAAGCGAACAACATACGCTCCTTGAACAAAGCTAGAAATCTGCCTTTATTATTACGAACAATACTAAGAAACTCATGTTCGCGCTTTCATAAAATAATAAAGGGAACAATGATTGATCGTTTTCAATACCACGAAATATCTGATATGATCCACTGCGATATGTAAATACTCTTCAGTATTGATCTAAAATACTATTAAAATATACGAAAGCGTCTTGGGCCTGCACAAATTTCGTGAGGCTGTTATCAATTCAAACTTTTTCGTGAGGTTTGAGGAAAGTATGACTGTTTAGATGTCTCAACCTCAATTTTGCAAAGCTGGACAATGGAGGAGGAAATGCCTGGATATTTCCACCTCCCCTTCCCACATCTAGCTTTTTGACTAGCTTTGATAGTACTGTCCAGATAATGTCCAGTGAGACTTACGATTGCGTCAGCATGATCCTAACTGAGAGCAAGGGGTTCAGTTGAAGGCCTAGAGATCTAGCGCTAGAACGCAGGAGGACAACGGAGCTCCAACTCGTTGCATAAGCAATATGATTGGGGCAAAAAAAAAACAACAGAGAGCACTGTCACGAACTCATCGGTTTTGCAGTTTCCAGCGCTGCCACTATGACCATGCACCCAGACGAGTGCACAAATTTTTGCTTATGAGGATAGTTACTAAAGATGAAGAGAGAACATTTAGCGCAACAAATGAAACACTAGAAACCATTACAGAGATAGAGAGAGTAACATGAGATGAGTAACATGAAATGAATTAAAGGCGACTATGCATTATTTTATCACTTCCTTTTAATCAAGCTCAACTAAATAATATTCTCTGCTAAAACAATTCACTTTTTGAGGTTAGTAAGTTCTCTAGCAAGAACAGGTGGTGTGTAGCTAAGAGTATATCTCTGGATCATAACGCATACATATTCCTCCCAATGAATAATTTCTGGCTCTACCACCAGCCAACTCATAGCTAAGAAGGTCCATTTAAACACTAGGTAAAACTTCGTATAGATATATTGACCGAAAAATAATACTTTCAAATGAATTTTATGTTCCCACTGAAGACTCAAGCCTATTATTTGCTCCATTTTTTGGCACACTTTCCCGATGTTCTGCGCTAAGGAGAACCCAAAACAGATAAATAATTGTAATTTGATTTGCACAGCGCGAACTTGAACTCAATTTGTGACGGTAAGTTAAAAACCACAAGAAAGACACACAAACACAAACTCACATGTATACACATATGCACACACACGCTGACAAACGCATGTAAGATGAAATTGAAAAAGTAGATAAACGAGAGTTTCCTAAAGCAAAGTTTTGTATGACTTGTATGGCAGCAGTGCAAAAAAAAAGCGAGTGCCACATGGAGCAAGGGGCGGATGGGGCAGCAGATTGCTTGCAACTTTTCATATTTATCTGGCAGCAAATGAAACGTAACGGCTGCGCTACAAACGCCGAGCAAAACTCTGGCTGAGAGCGGCGAACATAAAAAACCATTAAAAATTGTAATAAAATAAAATAAAACACAAACAACAAATACAATTGCGCGAAATGAAAATAAAATTTGTTGCATAAAGCGCAGTTTGAGGCAAATGAAATGTTTGCAAAACACTTGGCGCAAGTTTATCTGATTTGCGAAACTTGCGAGGAGTTTGTTACAATTACTGCCAGCACGAGGGTGGTTGGGCAAGTCTTGGAGTTTCCGAATATAATATTTAACATGAGAGAGACGCTGGAACACCTAATATGTCTTTATCAAGCATTATCTACTCGGCTTAAGTATCTAGGAGCTTCGGAGATCAAAGAACTGGACGAACTATCAAACGTAGACATCAAGTCGCTCTTAAAGTTCCCAAAAAGTTGACGTCCATCTTGCATTACTAAGGACCAGTAGATCTCTGAATGGCGTGATAGTCAACCAGTATAACCTAACCTACCCTGATGGTATCAAATGACTTTTAGCTCTGTGTGTGAAATTTCAAATTTAATGAGAAAAGTTAATTATCATTCGAGAGAACATTCCTAGGCATTTATTTTATGAAGAATATCTCTTTGAAATGTTTGCCGCGACTACATCTTAGATGGTCCATCCCGTCAGTGCAATTTTCGATGGCTTGTTCGAGCATTTTGACTGGTAACTGGCGAATTACCCACGTGATGCTTTGCTCCAAGGCCTGAATCGAAGCGTGATTGTCCGCATAGACTTTAGACTTTACATATCCACACGATCTTGGTGGCCAATCGACCGGCTCAAAACGTGAAATTATCGGCTCACTTAAGTTTTCTCTCAATAAATCCATTTATCATTTGTGGGAAGTAGCGCCGTATTGTTGAAAACAAATGTCGCCGAAGCTTCAATTACAGGCATCTCATAATCGGTTATCATGGTGCGATAACGGTCGAAATATGGACCGATGATTCCATCGGTTTCAACGTTTCAGGTTGCTCTTTGTTCCGAATTCGGCAATTTTGCTTGTTTACATACCCATTCAGCCAGAAATGAGTCTCATCCCTTAACAAAATTAGGCTCGAAAACGTCTTCTTGGAACTTTTCAAGAGCCCATAGAGCGAAGCGATGCCGCTTGGATAGGTAGGTGGAGGGGCTCCAGTTTTTGCACAAGCTGTGTTTTGTATGGCCTCAATTTAAGATCTTGATAAATGCGCCAAGTCGTTCCATACGTCAGTTCGAGTTGATGCGAATGGCGCCGAATCGACTCTCCACAGTCTTCGTGTACACTCTCAGCTACCTCTGCTATATTTTCATCACTGCGTTCCGGACGTGGTCTATTCGATCGAATGTTACCCAGTAATGAATACTGGATCTCAAGAAGGATGATGAAATTGCGAATAGTAAGCTCTTATATATATATCCAGGAGGTTCCAAAACAGCAAGTCCCGAAAAATTCATGTTCTCATATTACAAAATATTATAAATTTCCCCTCCCAGAAGTGTTTCCAAAAAATGCTTAATTTCTCCAATTTCATAGTTTTTCCTTTTTCTGCAGTGAATCCCTTTTTAAACTAAAGATTTCTGAAATGAATGTTGTTCAGTAGTGTCTTTCAAAAGCGTAACGTCATACCATGGACGATAACTAACTCAGATGAGAAATTACTTGAAATTCGAGCGAACTGTTCACCGCAAGATCTTTGGAGCCGTCAGCGTGAAGGATGGATATCAAAGAATATGGAGCCACGAACTACATATAGTTAAGTCCATAAAAATCCAACGATTGATTCATGTCGTACACATGGCAGGTGATGATCCTGTGAAAAGCTGTTTTAATTCGAGACCCAAGAGTTGAAAATGAAAGCAAAGGCGTCCACGCATCCAATGGAAGGACCAAGTGCCTGCACTTGTGATATACAACTGGCGTTTCCACGCAAAGGATAGAGACAACGTGCGAAGTTTTGTGTTTTCGGCACAGACCAACCCACGGTTGTATAGCTAAAGGACAAAAGGGAAGAAGAAAGGTCATAGCGTTGCATGCTTTAATCTTTTGATGACGAATGAAGTCCGTTATGGCCCAAATAGTACCCCAAATTCATAAATGTCAGAGTTTTATAAAAGTCAGAGATTTTATGCGGATGGATTCGCAAGATGGTGGAGCTGACTAACAGGTCTACATAACCGAAATGGACTTCGTTATTTATCCGACTAAAGTTTAGAACTTTCCTTGAATTATATTTGGGAAATATTGTTTTGTCGCTAAACGATGAAATTTGTATCTTTAGTGCTCATCCTTTAGCATAACATAAATTTTCGATTGATTTGTTAAAAACAATTGTTCCCTGGAGCGGGCTCCATTGTTATGTAAGAGTTTATTTACTGGATAATATGAGATTATCGTACTCACAAGATACCAAAAAAACTTTTGATTAAATTTCATCAATTTAGTATACGAGCTCTAGTTCTTGGATCTCTAGCTCTTAGACGAACTGAACTTTTATAAAACAAAACTGCAGTAAGTCGATTAAATTTTGAGGTTAGGAAACCAAGATAGTCTGATTGGAATAATTGGCAATACTAAAAAGTAGGACCTGAACTCAGAGATTCACGACTGATATAAGAAACCATTCCATCAAATTGCTTCGACTGTTAGGTCAGTAGAGCTCAGCTGTGTCTGGGACTACTTTTTAATCTTAAGTTTTGCTTCTTTCATGCCTTATTAAGCCATCCTCGTAAGAATTTTTTAGCACTATTTGTACACCCATTTTTCTCACTTAATAAAAACTGACTGCAATTTACTCAAACCGGATCGGCATACTTTTCTCAGATAGATCAAAATTTGCCACTCAACTCGCAAAGAACCAAAGAAAAAGCAGCGCAGCTCGTTCGGCGGCCAAGAAAGTAACGAAACCGCTACGGAGTGTCAAGCGTTTGCCAAGTAGGTTAATAAATTTATATCACTGCAGTCCATCTGCGCCGCAACTTGTACGCCAAGTGACTCAAAGGAAACTCATCTCTACTTTTTTCCCAAACTAACACACTTAATAAATAATTTCAGGTTCCCCAAAAAAAAAAAAACAAAATGCACGTGCACACGAACACAGACGATGTGTGCGCATGTGTAGCAAGCAATCAACTTGCCTGCCTCAATTTTATACGTTATTGTATGGCATACGAGGTGAGCGGTGCTGCAGTTGAGTCAGCGCGTCGTTACAGTGCTTTTGAAAAGTTCGCAGTTGGAGTGCCACTTGCAAGTGTGTGTCTCTGGTCGTGCGCACGGGCATGTCGGTGTGATAGTACATACCTACATATGTAAAGGCATTGCCATACTTAAATTTGAATCTTCATAATTAGTTGCGTGCGCTCATCGAGTGTGTTTAAGATAAGTTGGTAGAACAAGGTTAGCTGCTGCTGTATATAACTACAGTTATAAGTTTCTTTGTTTGTGTGTTTATCACTTGTGTGAGGGCGATACGCCGCAACGCATTTCGTAAATTAGAAATCTCTAAATCCCCAAATTGTTAATTAAAGTGCAGCATACACCTAGATGGGTATATACATAGATACAGAAAACACCCACACAAACACCTAAATATACAGTAATACACAATAAACAAAATATATTGAAATCTGTATTAATTCGTTGAAGAAATTATTGCGCGTGCTTAACTACGTTCGGTAAAAAGTCCACTATAGGTACTAGGATCCAATACCTATAGTTGAACCCTGTATCTAGTATGGGTACTAAATTTTGTCGAAATCGGTCGGTCAGGTCCCGAGAGTGATTTCCTTAAAAGTGGGCGATGCCAAGCCCATCGCCCAACTTTCACAACGGCTCCTATAAAGCCTTTTCATACCATCTCTCAGATAAATTGTATTGTTTCGGAGTAATTAGTTATTGATATATTGGACTTTTACTAGTTTAGAACAGTACCGTTATATGTCGAGTGAACGGGGTTATAGTTCGATTTCATCAATTTTTCAAATTTCGTTCTTGCAGTTGTTAGTTTAGTAGATATGTACATTAAACATATTAGAGGGCGAGCCATAACTACCTTTTCAACAAATATTTGCCAACAGCTTTCCCTTGATACTGCAATCCCTTGTGTCAGGTTAGAGATTTATATCTTAATTTAATGATTAATTATGACACACTTAATCATTTTTCGGTTAATGGCGTTTTGTGGGTGTGGCAGTGGTCCGATTACGCCCATATACGAACTCGAATTTTTTTTTGTGCTAAAGAACGCACATACTAAGTTATATCTAGATATCTCAATTTTTACTCAAGTTACAGCTTGCACGACGAGTCTGGGTCTCGTAGTGAACGAGCGCAAGACTAAATATCTCGTGTTATCAAACAAACAGTCGTCGCACTCGCGACTTTGCCCCCACGTCACTGTTGATAGTCATAACTTCGAACTCGTAAATAATTTCGTCTCTCTCGCAAGCAGTATTAACACGAACAACAATATCAGCCAACAGTCTTGCCAACAGGAGCTACTTCGGACTGAGTAGGCAATTCAAAAGAAAGTCCCTCTGGACGAACAAAAACCAAATTATACTCGAAACTCATCCTCCCCGTCCTGCTATATGGTGCAGAGGCATGGAGAATGACAACATTTGATGAGTCGACGTTACGAGTTCACGAGACAAAGGTATTGGCAACGGCGAATACCGCACTCGATGGAGTGGTGAGCTGTGCCAGGTACAGGGTTTGTCCGGAAAGTAGTAGGACTGATTTTCTTCCTCCGCGACGGTACTTCGGAGCGTGTGCGCATCGACTGGATTCAGTAGAGGACGTTTTTAACTAATGAACGAGTGGCTAGTCGGTTGTCTTCGAGCTACTGGAGCGTCAGGACAAACTTTTTCGCGCGACGTGTTTTTGAAGACGAAAATGCAGCGTTCGTTAGAGCGGAGGTACGAGATAATATTCTGTGTGAACCTCGGTAAATCAGCGAGAGAGACATTTGATATAATCAAGCAGGCTTACGCAGATATTGCTTTAGCAAGAGGTGGTGTGTTTCGATGGCACCAGGCCTTTTTGGAGGGAATGAGCAAATACAAAGTGACATTTTTGACATCAAAGGCTCGTCCAACATGAATTTGTTCCTCCTAGACAAACCATCAACGCCAAGTTTTACGTAAAAGTTTTCAAGCGACATCGCAGCCAATTGGAAGTTGCATCACGACAACCATCCGGGTCACACCGCCTTTCTTGAGAACCATGGCCGGCATCCCAAAGCTTCTGCAGCCGCTCTACAGCCCAAATGTGGCCCCCCGTACTTTTTTGTTTCCTTGCCTGAAAAGGCCTATAAGAGGCAAGCACTTTGAGACGACAGAAGGAATCCAAGCAGCATGCACATCGGCTCTCAAGGCTATTCAGGAGAATGCCTTCCGTAACGCTTTCAATACTTGGAAATCGCGCTGGCTATTTTGAAATTTTTTAAAAATTGCTACAATTGGTTCAATAAATTTTTTTAAATCGACTCAGTCGTATTACTTTCCGGACAAACCCTGTATGTATATGACGGCACTGACGTGGTTCAGGAAATTAAGAGCTACACTGGCTAGGCCATGTCGTCCTAGTGGATGAAAACGCTCCAGCTCTGAGAGTATTCAATGCAGTGCTCGCCGGGGGAAGCAAGGGAAGAGGTAGACCTCCACTCCGTTGGAGAGATCAGGTGGATAAGGACATTGCTGCACTTGGTATCTCAAATTGGCGCCATATTGCTACAAGAAGGAACTATTGGCACGCTGTTATTAACTCGGCTATAATCGCCTAAACGGTGTCCACGCCATTAAAGAAGAAGAATCGCAGAAAGATGGTCCCAATTTCGGAAATACTTGTATATGCAAATTTTTCAACCATTGGCTTGCTCAAATATTGCTTGAGTGATCTAAAAGTAAAGAGTAATGAATGAAATTCAAGAAAAAATACTTCGAACATTCTTCTTTAGATTATTTTTTTTTATTTTCTTCGAGCCATCTTTATTCAACATATTATAGAAAAACTCACTCTAATATTGCCCAGAATGAAGTCGGTTGAGACAACCGAAAATGTCCACAAATAACTAAAGAACAAGTTCTCAGAACTGGCAGATCATACGAGCTTTATCTATGGCAGTCTTCTGAGGGTGGAGATTACCGGATGTAGCTGTAAACGTAATAGTCTGGTCACTAAAAAAGTACACAGTCGTAAAGAAGACAATACATATTATAAAACCTTCGAGATCAAAACAACCTATTCAAGGAACACCAGTACCTGTTAAAAGGTATTACCAGCTAGTTTTACTAAAAATCTCATATAAAATGCTTCGAAGTTTCAGATGCCGAGCTAAAAGAATTCAATAAGTAATTTTTACTTTGCTAATGTTAGTATGCCTTAGACTAAGAACATAGTAAAGTGAAGATTAATGTGAAGGAGTTTACTTTCGTTGTTACTTATATCTTCAAACAGAATTTGAATATTTTTTTTGAATTTTTTTTAATTTTTTTGAAATTTTTTTTTATCGTAGTGTAATTTGATCTTCAGACGACACAGAAAGTTTTTTTGGTGATTTTCACCAAAATAAACATATAAATACAAATTGGCTTGAATTTTTGTATTTTCAATGCAATGCCGATCGATATATATTAAAATGCGGCTACGGAGTCGTTGAAAATCCGGCAGAAGGGTTTTATTATGAACACGAGTAATTATGTGGCACAAATCATTCAGTGAAGGTCGCCAAGCCATCGGAAATTTGCCTCTTTGAGTTGTTCGTTCACCTCTGTTAATGACGGTAACATCGAAAAACTTAAATAGACAGTGCTGGAGACTCGTTAGTTGGCATTAAAGATCGTTTATGTATGTTAAGTATTGTTAAGTATGCTTGGTAATATAGCTGAGGATCCCACATTAATCAGACACATCACAGACCATCACTACTGGTGACGAGACATGGGTTTATAGATACTAGAGGTTAAACTTTCCATAATAATGGCTTATAACAAATATAAGGAAAATTGTATTAAGTTTTGTCAGGCTACTTAGGCTAAGGAAACGAGTGAAAAAAGGTAGTAAAAAGCTGGATGTAGCTGCTTCAAGATACTTCTATAATCTCCTTCTGAATCCGTGATGAGATTCACAGCTTTCGTTAACTGGGAAATATTCGCTCCACGATAACTAGAAAAAGTTTTCGCAAATCTATACGATAAATTGTAAGTTGCCATAATGCAGCCTTGCCATATGCAACGAAAATGTATTAGCACGGCTACACTTACGCAACGGGCTTAAACTTCGAACACATCATGATACTTTTTTGTGTTTTGCACGCGCTTACCCTTGGAATCCCTCAAAGACACCTATGCACACCGAAGTTACTTGTGCAACACTGAAGTGGCAATCAGAGCGTAATCCATGACAGTGGATTTCGTGAGCTTAAGTAAATTATGTGCTAAATTTTTAAGCAAATATGATATGAGCGCTTTGAGAGTGTATGCGCGTTCTTAAATTTGTGGGGTAAAGCAAAAGTTAAGCGAAAGTATTGTGAGTCAACTATAAAAATTGTAAAGAGGAAAACATGAAAGAAGAGAATGTAGGAAAAACTGGATTGTATCCTTCAGTCGTGTATTTCAAGGTCTTTTTTCGTATTAACAGTTTCTAGAGTGGCTTTTGGCTCGCATTAATCTAACAAAATTTGTTGGAGCAACAACACTCAGTGTTTGTGAGTCCAGAGATACTAAGTGAGATTAGCATTTCTGTAGGTCTAAACCTTTTGACTACATTGTCTTATAGGATAGAGCTACTTTTTCAAAGTACAATTTTGATATCTCCAACCAAATCTGGTTGTTAACTGTCGAATTTTCAAAAAGCGTTGAAATTCTATGATTCTTCTTGACTTTCTGAATCGATTATAAAATGTGAGAAACTCAGTGATCTCTGTACTTGGACTGATCCTAAATACCTCAGACCTATATTTTTTATTCTTTAAAATGCAAAACTATTATATCCAGTCTTGAGTCCGAGCACCTGGGGAGTCAGGACAAATATTTCGCGCGACAAAGAGACAATCTTCCGAGTGGCACACGCCGGGTCTCCTCGCCCAAAAAATGGAAGAATGAGCAAATCCACAGTGAAAAGATGATTATTGTTTTTTTTTTTTGACATCAAAGGCATCGTCCATAATGAATTTGTTCCTCCTGGACAAATCGTCAACGCCAAGTTTTACGTGGAAGTCGTCAAGGGACTCAAATGAATGGTCAATCGGGTCCGACAAGACATCGCAGCCAATTGGAAGTTGCTCCACGACAACGCCCCGGCACACACCGCCTTTCTTGTGAACAGCTACCTAACAAAGGCCGGCATCTCAACGCTTCCGCAGCTGCTCTACAGCCCAGATGTGACCCCTCGAACTTTTTTTGTTTCCTAGCCGGAAAAGACCGATGAAGGGCAAGTCGTTTAAGACGACAGAGGGGATCAAGCAGCATGCACATCGGCTCTCTAGGCTAGGAGAATGCCTTCCGTAACGCCTTCAATGCTTTAAGTAGCGCTGCATCGACGCAAAAGGAGCCTATTTTGAAAGTTCTTAAATAATTCTAACGATTGGTTCAATAATTTTTTTTTTAAATCGACTCAGTCCTATTGCTTTTCGGACAACAACTATGTATATACTGAACAGGGTATAGTAAGCAATGTCACGGAGTTTGTAATATCCAGAATCATTCGACTGTTTGCCTGTCAGTATATACCCGAATTAGTCCCTCAGTTTTGAGATATCGAACTGAAATTTTGAATACGTCCATTTCTTCTCAAGTAGCTGATAATTTTAGGGAATAGCCGATATCGGACTACTATAACGATCAAAATCAACTACTTGTATGGGAAACTTTTTTATTTGACGAGGTATTATTATTAACGAAATTTGGTATCAACTATTTTCTGGGGTAAGGGTACATTACCCATCAAAACAAATTGTTAAAATAGCACCAACAAAGCATATGACTGTCATATAAACTGAAGAATCCACATCAAGTTCTTGTATGGATACTTTTGTATTTGTGAAGGGTACTAAAGCTGCGGTACAATCAAATTTATCGACTCTCTTGTTCTTAATTACTCTTGCCACATCGTTTATACACCCCTCTCCCGCATTCGCGTCGTACCTTTCACTTGCCTCCTTTCCTTACTTCCCACATAGTTTATTTGCTTTGGCTTATTACCGTTATTGAACGTGTTAAAAGGAATGAACCGTTCAAATGCACGTTAGTTGCACCATCAAAGTCACGATTAACCACCTCAAACCGGAAACGGATGCATTCATACACAACACGACGCTAAGCAACCTTGTTGCACCATAACATAATTAACCGCAACGAAGCCGACACCAGGAAATATGTGAATGTTCATAGCCCATTGACGGTCTTATTGTGCACAATAAGTTCTAGAATACTCTTGTTTAATCAGCAAGCAACGATTTGCCATTTGAAGGTAGACGGCGCTCAAGACAAATGGCGGCCGGCTCTACGCCTATTTGGCCCATTGGCAGCAATCGTCATTTGCATGTTAATTTAACGCAATTTCATTGTCGCTTGTTCGCCTGCTCATTAATTCGTTTGCTTTCCCATTTGCATTCAGCACACAAACCACATACAAACAAACATACGTACATACATACATATGTATGCATGCTCCTGGCGTCTGGTGAGCGATGACGCGCAAAATTTGCCGTTTGCCTTTCGTGGTACGAGTATGACTTGAAAAGGAATTACTGGCAGGTGCTTTTGTCATAATTTGTAGCGTGATTTTTTATTTACTCACTGACACACACATACACACATGTACATGTATGCTTTGCGTTAATTAAGACAATTACGCCAGAAGCCATGTGGTTCGCGGCGGAAATTGAAAAATTCTATAATTGCAGAGAAATCACAAAGTCATTTATTATTTGTTGTAGAATGTTGATAGCTTTGCCAATGGGTGGTTAGAGAAAACAGATTTCTTTTTGACTAAGTAATTTCGTTAAGCATGTAAGCCAGCCTAAGAATATACCAAGTAAATTATTATGCTTATATTTCTTCCAATATTAGAATTATAATATATGTAAATATATACATATACATACATATTTACATATACATATATGAGTTATAACTTAAATCAAGTAAGAATCAGTTTCTGAGTCCCGAATTTTCGGGATTTGAATTATTGGTATCGAATTTTCGGGACTCACGACTTGAACAATAAGTATCTGTTTCAAATTGTAATATAATTATAACTTTATAATCCCGATATGCATGTAAATATGGATGCACATACATATGTATGTACATATTGCTTAACTATATATGCAATAATTTAGGTCTAAGGCAAACAATTAGAACAAAATTTTCTCAGTCCCGAAATTTCGGGATTGGAATACTTAGTCCCGAAATTTTGGTACTCCCGAATCAGTAAGGAATTTATTTATTCCAAAATTTAAAAAAAGTTGTGAGTCCCGAAAATTCGAGATTGGAATATACATATAATCTCGAATTTTCGGGAGTAATGAATTAATAAGAATTTGATTTATTTTATGGTTAGAATATAAGTTGATAATCCTAAAATATAGTAACTCATAAGTATAATCTCGAAATTATGGAGGTCACAAGCTTTTAAAATTTTTTTCGCTATTAAATTTCTAAACCAATCAATCGATTAATTTTTAATTAATTTTAATATAAGAAATCAAGCAATTTTTGAGTAACTAATGGAAGAAAGATATGATCAAGTTATAGTATGATAGGAATCTATAAAAGATTTGTGTACTAGATTTTCTAACAGCTTTTCTTATAGACGCTGTTGTATAAAAGACTTTCGGAACTTTCAAGACAAATACCTAACTTCTTCCCGCTAAACTAGCTCACAAAAGAGAGACAGCCACGTTATCTGAACAAGGACAAAACTGTTAGTTATCTATGCCAGCATGATGGAAATAGTATATCCAACAGTGATAACTAAGTGTTTTGTTGTATGAACCATAGAAGTCGCTATTGGTACTCTTTACTCAAGTTCATAAAAAAATTTGTAGAACACAAGGTCTGTCGCAAAAGAAACAGAACTTTTTAAATATAACTGTTTCTGGTGGCGCCACCTATTAGTGGGTATATGAAATAAAAAGTTCGATCTCTTGTTGACATTTCGTAAAAATTTTAAGACAATTGGATAACTACAATCGATGTTATCGATCAAAAAGTGACAGCAGCTTTTGGTCATCGGTCGTAAAATGCAAAGAGCAAATATTAAATATTGTTTTAAACTTGGGAAAACGTTTACTGAAACATTTCAAATGATGAAAAAAGTTTATGGTGATCAGTGCCTATCCCGTAGTAATGTGCATGAGAAGTTTAAGCGATTCCAAGAAGGTCGTGAGCACCGCTGTGACGATCAGAAGTCGGTCGTCTTCAGAAGTCAAAAATAAAGAAAATGCTGATTTGTTCTTACTATTCCGAGGGTATTGTACACCAAGAGTTCGTCCCACCTGGCCAAACGATTAATGCTGTGTTTTACCTTGGTGTTATGAAACGTCTTTTGCCACGTATTCGTCGTGCTCGACCACAATGCCGTGAGGCAGGGTCCTGGCGCCTGTTGCACGATAATGCGCCGTGTCATCGGTCGACGCTTGTCACTGATTTTTTGACAAAAAACTCCATATTAACCATTAATCACTCACCCTACTCACCTGATCTGGCACCCTGTGATTTTTACCTATTTGGAAAACTTCATTTGCCCATGAAAGGACACTGGTTTCAGGACATTTCAGCTATCCAAAAGGCGACGACCGATATTCTCAAGAGCATTCCGAAAAACACTCATTTGAAATGCTAATTGACCGGGCTAAACGCTGTATAAAAGCACAAGGAAAGTACCTTGTATTAAAAAAAACGTTTGAAAAATATTAATTTTTTGTTGTTTTTTTAACAGTCCTGTTTCTTTTGCGTCAGACCTTGTATATAGAGCGAAATCATTGAAAAGTACAATTAAATACTACTTGTATTTCCATTATAATTAGACCAGTAACTAGTATTTGGTCGCAAATATCAACATGGAGAGGACCTTTCAAGTCAGTGAAAAAAAAACATTTCAATAATACTTTTACAATAGTAAAACCTCTGACATATTAGAGGCGAAAGACCAAGTAGAGTTATTCAGAAGAAACAAACGGATTGAAGCAATATATAGCTAAGT
The DNA here is from genome assembly GCF_016617805.1 of Bactrocera tryoni. NCBI lineage: Eukaryota > Metazoa > Arthropoda > Insecta > Diptera > Tephritidae > Bactrocera > Bactrocera tryoni. The sequence goes on from NC_052499.1 coordinate 47,101,435, forward strand.
GTATTACCTCGACTATTGTCGAATGAGCCACCATCGTTTTGTTGCTTTAAAATGTCAGTTACAAGGTTTCCAGCGTTCCAAAGTAAACACATTTTTGAATCTAGCGCCCCGTGGTGGCGCCATCTATATTGTCGATTGTCTAGCGAGAATTTCATGACATTTCATTGATTGGAAGTAAAGTTATTGCGTTTTAAGTGTCAGTATGTTTGTTTTATCGGTGCGAAAATGAGCTTCGAACAAAGAACCAACATTTATTTTTGTTTTAAAATTGGTAAAACTTTTACCGAACCGTTTCAATTGATGAAACAAGTTTATGGTTTTCAAAGTGGTCGTGAGGACATCAATGATGATCAACATGTGGGCCAATCAAAATCCGAGATCATCGGAAATTCCATCGAAACTGTGAGTGAATTCATCAAAAATCAGCCGAAATCATCATTGAAATTCATAGAGATGGAATTGAACATTTCCAAAATATCGATTTATCGCATTTTGTCCGAACATTTGGGCTTACGAAAGGTGTGTGCACGGTTTGCTCCGCACAAATTGACTGACGACCAAAAATTGTTCAGAATCAAACATTTGAAGGACATCATTAAAGCGGTCAAATAGGACAAAAACTTTCTTTACAATATTTTGACTGGTGAAGAAACGTGGTGTTTCTAATGTGATCCCGAAACGAAACGCCAGAGTTCTAAATGAAAGGTACCGGAAGAGCTGAAACACAAAAAATCGCGCAAGGAGAAGTCAAAAGTGAAGACAATGCTGATTTGTTTTTATGATTCCCAGGGTATAGTCCACAAAGAATTTGTTCCAACCGGCCAAAACGTTAATGCGGTATTCTATCTTGAAGTTTTGAAGCGTTTGGTGCGCCGTATTTGAAGTGTTCAGCCCGAATATCGCGAAGATGAAAGTTGGCGCTATCAAATTTCTCTTGCCGAAACGTTCAAAACGTTGGAAAAAACCTTCGGTGATAGTTGTTTGTCGTAAGCAAGTATTTTTGACTGGTACACGTTATTTACAGAAGGTCAAGAACGCACCATCGACAACGAACCGCGGCCAGGACGGCGATCAACATCAACTGATGATCAACACGTCAATAAAACAAAGGAAATGCTGCTTGAGAATCGTCCGTTAACAGTTAGTGATCTTATTGGCAGCATTGAATATCGTATGGGTGAAGACCAGATTGAAAGATTATTTGGGCGTAAGAAAAGCTAAAGCACAATCGTCTCCAAAATCACTAAATTTTTTTGAAAAACAGCGTCGCGGTGACGTCTGTGAAACAATGTCTTTCGTCCACCAAGATTGACTTTAACAACTATTGGTCTACAGCTTTGCTTCCGCTGTTTTTTTGTAAATTTAAGGCTTTATTGTATAAAAACGGTTACAAAAATGTTATTCAAAATATTGGCCGTCGCTAGCTGTTACTTTTGACCATCTTTCTGGTAGCATGCGTATTCCGTGACGAAAGAACTCCTCATCTTTCGAGTCGATCCAAGCATGAATTCAATTTTTGACTTCTTCATAAGAACTGAAGTGCTCGTTAGCTAGACCGTGTGACATTGATCGGAACAAGTGGTAGTCAGATGGAGTAACGTCTGAAGAATGTGGCGGGTGGGGTAAGATCTCCCATTTCAGTGTCTCCAAATACTTTTTGACCACCTTTGCGACGTGAGGCCGAGAATTGTCATGCTGGAGAATGACTTTATCGTGCCTTTCCTCGTACTGCGGCCGCTTTTCTTTTAGTGCTCGGCTCAAGCGCATCAATTGCGTTCGGTATCGATCTCCTGTGAAGGTTTCACTTGGCTTTAGCAGCTCATAATATATCACCCCCAGCTGGTCCCACCATATGCAGAACATGGCTTTGGCGCCGTGAATGTTCGGTTTTGTCGTCGACGTGGAGGCATGTCCAGGCTTTCCCCATGACTTTCTTCGCTTAGGATTATCGTAGTGGATCCATTTTTCGTCGCTAGTTACAATGCGATGTAAAAATTCCATTCGGTTGTGCCTTTGAAGAAGCTGTTCACATGCAAAGAAGCGCCGTTCGACTTCTCTTCGTTTCAAGTCGCAAGGAACCCAGTTTTCTTGCTTCTGAATCATCCCCATGGCTTTGAGGCGTTTTGATGTGGCTTGCAGTGTCACATGCAACGATTCGGCCAATTCCCCTTGGGTTTGAAACGCATCTTGGTTGCGTAATGCTTCCAATTCAGCAACTTCGAAAATCTTCTCCCTTCCACCACCATACCGGTCTTCGACTTCATAATCACAATTCTTAAAACGTTGAAACCATTCGCGACAAGCTATTTTACTTAGGACAGCCTCACCATACGTATCCGAGAGCATTCGATGAGCCTCAGCCGCATTTTTTTGGAATTAAAAAAGAAAAGCAAAATTTCCCGCAAATGTCGAGAATTCGGCTCAAAAAGTGACATTTTCAGTTGAGAATAAGTTTGGGATGCAAACAGATCTCTACAAATATTTTGTTGGGTTAATATTGACACAAATGTCCAAAATCGATATAAAACGATTTAATCGATTTAATCGCCCAGTGCTTGACCCTAGAGACATCTTTTGGAAAACGGTGGAAGCAAAGTTGTAGACAAGAATTAGTTAAAATGTTGGCACAAGTTCGTTGTGGCCAAGCGGAAGGACTTTGTGGGGGACGTCATAGATTTTGAAAAATAAATTAAGAACTTTAAAATGGTGAACAAAGTATTAGCTCAGAATAGTATGTAGATACCATAGAAACTAACCGATCAATATAAAAATAAAGATCTTTTTATACCCTGGTATAAGGGATGCGGCTGTGAAAGACGTTATCGGTTCAATGTAACAGAAATTAAACATTATTATTGAAACTGGCTCAAAAAGATAGGTTAGGTTAATGTAAGAGGTCGTTTCCTAAAAGAAAATATCTTGATAATACATTAAATTAGGTGACTAGTTTTTAAGAGAAAAATATTTCAGATATTGCGATTGAAAATTAGGGCTTTCCTGAAACTAGTCAAAAGAAGGTGAAAATATAAATCGTTAACATCAAAATATTGCAACGAAAACCAAAAATTTATTTTTTAAGAAACGTGTTTGTATTAGAAAAGTTATATATCATCTCAAAACCGACAATTTTGCCCCTAACTTGTTTCCATTAATTGTCGTATAATATCACAAGTTCTCTGGTGCGACTAATACTAGTTTCGGAGTAGTCAGTTTTCCCTTAGATTATTTAGTGTCTAAATTACTAATTTAAGATTTATAATACTTGAAATATCTTTTAATCCATAATACCGCCTCTCTCTTTAAGACACAGTCCCTTTCATCGTCTTTGCTGCTAGTCATTTATTAAAGACTCGCATTAACGAGTTTAAGCAGTCGCCTTTTGCCTATAAAGTCCTTCAACTGTTGTGCGCATTATGTGACTTTGTCAGCATTATGTGATTTTCCAGCAATGCGTTGCCTGCTAGCGCTCCCTGCCGGGCGAACAATACACGCTTTAATTGTCTGCGACAACTACACAATCTACTGACCGTTGTCAGTCAACTACAACACAAACACACACATATTGCTTGTCGTTGTCAGTCAGAAACTGTGTGTGGGTATAACTACATACTCTTATAGATATATACGCGTAGACATTGTTATGCGTCGTTGACAACAACAACTGGAGACAAGTCATACTGAGTCGTCAAACACGCCTACGAATGCAAGTGAAATTGGTAAGAAAGTTGTTGGTGTGTGTGTATGTATGAAATTGTGTATGTTTGTGTATCAGCATGTTGCTGCAACAATAGTGTCGCCCGGTCCGCTGCTACAAGCGAGTGTGTGCGCTGTCGGGCGTTAGTTCCAACTTCTATCGCACGGATCCATCAGCAAAATTTCACATTAATGCCAAACGAAGTGAGTGACGGAGCGACATGCCGGGCAGTCGAGCGTGCGGGTGTGTAAGTGAGCCAGCGTTTGTTGCTGACAGCGTTGACAAGGTGCGTATATGCACGCACACACACACACATACACTCATATATATTGTTCCGCCCTTCCAGCACTGCGTGGTTGATGAATTGCAGCTGACAATCAGACGGACAGTTGAAGCTGCGGTGCAAGCAGGGACGAAAGCAGCAGTGTCTGAAAGTAGGAAGTGAGTAAGTGAAGGGTTAAGAAATAAAGAATGCGCGACAAGGCGCTTCCTTAAACACACACACACAAACACACACATAGAAGCGAGCGCTTGTCGTTGCCACAATTTCTTGCTAACGCAATGACAACAATGTACTTTACAGTAATAACAACAACAACCAACAACAACGGTGACGGCGGCAGCCAGCACAATGACAGCTATAAAATTTTGTCGACAAGTCGTCACTGTATTGACGCATCCACAGACGGCAGTGAGTTGGCTTAAAATCATTTTGCCTTAAATGCCGATGAGTGCTCGAACTCATACTTTTCACCTCGCCCTTGCATGGCTTTCAGCGTTGCCTGTCGGTATGTGAAATTGCAGGTGCAACAGTGCGTATGATGAATATTACAAAGTTCATTTCTGTAGACGCACCAGTAGGTGTGTGTGTCTATGAAATAGTGTCTCCAGACGTTTTTGAAATCAATAACGCACAGTGTTTTGGCAGTGATAACGATATTCCGTTAAAAGTGTTGGCGTTGATTATCAATATAATAATTTTTTTCTTTCTCCTAAAATTAATGGTATTTGTAATCCACAAAAAGTAAAGTTATGTAGAAGGGCAAAAAATACTGTACCGATCCCGAATCCCGAATTTCGGGATTTGCATGATTCTAACCTTGCAAATTTATAAAACGTATGTCTGTATACATATTTGACTTCATGTTTTCCGATCCTGAAAATCCCGAAACAACAATCCCGATTTTCGGGATCGGAAAACATGAAGTTATATATAAAGACATACGTTGTACGAAAATCCCGAAACAACAATCTCGATTTTCGGGATCGGAGAGTGTTGTTATATTTACTTTGTATAAATTTCAAAAGCTCGGATCATGTAATCTCAAAAATGCAATCCCGCCAATCGGGATTAATTTCAATACCGAAAATCTGATGCTATGATAGACTGCTTAAACAACTCTCTGGTACCACCTACTGTTTCGTACTACTACTTAATATAACACTAATGAAACTAGCTCTATTTACGATCAAGTTACGATGCCTGAATATCCGTGATAAAAATTTAAAAACTTCTTACAAAGAAATATCTTTTTCGAAACTATTGGTTTGATCAGCTCTCTCAGGGACCGCACGAATTATCTTGAGATAGTCTAGAACAGCAAACTGCTGTGGAAGTATAATGTTGAAGAAAGAGAAAGAAAGGCTAGCAATGCCTTATATGCACGTAGGCAGATGCTCGGCGCAACCCGGGGGCTCTCTCATGCACTGGTGCTATGGCAGCTATTGTAATAATGGTTTTGCTCTACGGTGGTCGGTAGGCTTACCGAAATCCAACTACCGGAAACCAAAGGGAAGGGTTCAGAGGCTCGCTACGCGGTGCATAACGGGAGCTTTTAGAACAACTCCAACTTAAAAACTACGCAGCAAACTCGGCTGCAGGAGAATTTACATATAGAACTTTCGGGGGAAGCTCGATGGCTAATGGCGGTTGTACAAGCACCGACTACATGACCCCACATTTCAATTGGAAAAGATAGGAAAAGATGCCTGGTGTAAAGGTATGTTAGCTATGCGCAACACTCTAAATATCAATACGAATGAATCAAAAATAGACCATGGAGATGGTGCGGGAATATACTCTCCAGAGTTAGGCATAAGGCAACCTTTTAAGAGGCCGGATCACTACAGTACACCTGCAGCAATCAAGGCAGTAACCTCATATCGCATATCGGCCAAAATAGTCTTGGGAATCAAGGTATCAATGGAAAGTATTACCAGAAGCAAGGAACTTCAGTTCTGCTTCTTACCAGAATACAAAGTCGGGGGCAATGAATAGTGGACAAGATTGCCAAGAATGATGTACGGCTAATATCCGAAAACGTGATCAACATTGGGAAACCCATGCATTGTCCATTTGGATTGAATCATGGTTAAGAAAATCCAATCTCGAACGAGCTACCTGAGTGCAAATTGGCAAAGATCATGCACAAAATGGTAGATCGAAAGTACGCAAAATTCCTATTGACACTCGAACCTGACTGTAAGAAGATGATGGGAGTACTAACTGGTCACAGTGTCAAGAAGACTACAGGAAATGTCTGGAGCAAGGCACCAGGGAAACAATTGAGCATATCTTGTGCGCTTGTCCCGCATTGGCAAGACTACGCTGTAAGCAACTTGGATCCCCAAAGTATGATAAACTAAAAGAGGTACAGAGTCTGTTGAGATTCGCGTCAAGCGCAGATATCCTAAAAGTGTCTACTCATAATGGACCTAAATACTCTTAAGCTGGACCTAGGTACTCTTGAACTCCATCTGGTATCGCAAAACAGCAAAACTGTCTATTTGGCCAACCAGACTAACCAGACTAAAAAGTTCCCCAACTAAAAAATTTAAAACGCGGTATTACTTGATTCACGTAATTTTAATTTCACTTAAGAAGTCTTTTAATCTGGGAGCAATTTATTTTTTACTTTTAGCAAGCAGTTATAATTTTTTTATACCCAATCGTGCCGACAGACTTACCCACTGTGCACAGACTGAAAGTGCTTGAAAATAGGAAAAAATAAAATCAGGAATGCATTCTTGTGTTGAGACAATGTCTGAACTATTAATTACATTACAGATGAGCGCAAGCAAGCAAGGTAAGAAGATGATGCGAAGCGACTAAAAGAAAAGTGCAGATTTATAAAATAAACAAGGCAAAAAAGCGCAACGAAAAACCGAAACAATTTGAGAAAGCTAACTCTAGCTTTAAAGTATGCTTAGGAGTAGAGGAAAATATCCGCTACACTCCACAACAACCCTTCCCAACTTGGCAAAACGAACTAGAAATAGTATTTAGCAATTTCCTTAGCACACTTTTATTAGTTCCACCAAAATGATTAATTAAATTGTAAACTTGACTCTTTACAAAGCAGCGCGCGACCAAGAAAGTTTTTCCACTGCCAGCGACCTTCTGCTATTTTCGTTTTAATTTTTCTTTCTTTCATTGGGCGCGAAGAAAGTTGCACACGAAGAGAGTGGCCAGCAGAGAGTAGCGAAAATTAGTGGCTACTTAACGCAACAGGGTGCCACGACATGCAAGCGCCCGACCGCCCGCCAACGTGCTACACCGCCAGCGGATGCCATTCAGGCGGAAGTCAGCAGCGTCAAAGCGTTTCACTCGCGAACAGCTGGAATTTCAGCAAATTAGATGTGCTCAGAGCTTAAGAGTGCGGCAAAGTGGTGGCGGCACGATGCGTGTGGTGTAATGCAACAAAATGTTGGTCAAATGTTTGCGCCATGAGGCACACACACAAATGCCCACACAATAGGCAGTAGTCCCGGCGAGTTGCTGGCATGCCAAGAGTCAAGCTTGGGCGAGAGCGGAGTGAGACAATAGTTGAGGATATGCGTGACTATGTGTGTGTGCGTGTAAGTGCTTGCCAGCTTGGCATCTTGCGGTGCAAAGACGCGCTATTGTGGCCACGTTGACTCTCAAAAGGATTCCGCTTGTAATTAATTTATTTTAAGTATAAAATAGACAAAGTTGTTGCGCACAAAAGTGCCTCGGCTGCCAAGAGACAATGCACACGGTAGCATCAACAAGGTGTGACCGGATGAGAAATTGGAATTAAATATGTATATTTAAAGAGTGAGAATTTTGTAATTTGTTTGAAAGACAATGTCTTTTGTTACCACACTTCGTATCTACATATGTACCCTCTTTATAGATATAGTAATATATATTTGTGCTGAAAAGTTCGTCTCATATCGATGAGATGAAGTCATTAGTAATATCTATCAAAGCTGAATAGTTCATAACGTTCCTATGAGAAGAAGGCACACTAGAAGATTTTCCGATGTTCCTTAGTTGAACTTGCACTTACCTAAATTTAATTACCGATGGGGTCTCACAACCGAGGCTGTTTTCTTCTTTTCCTTGGTAAAATTTTTTACGTGGCGGGTCCTAAGCCCAGCGCACAACCCTTGGGAGGGATTTTTCGCCTGCTCACTTTAGCTCGTCTTCAAACAGATGTTTTCTGTCTACCCAGAGGGTACTTAGTCAAAGATTGGAAGTCGTGAGCTGCTTAAGCCATATGTAAATTAATCGTTTCTGGCCACTCCCAAGTGAATGGCAATCAGACAACTTTCCTCACTTTCGTGAACTTTTACACATGACGCTATACCATCTAATGTCAGTCTCTTGGCTAAGTTCGTGAAAAAAGAGTTTAGAGTAGGAAGTTTCCTCGATATCGAGGGGCATTCAACAATATATTGCCGAAAGTGGACATTAGAGCTCTAAATAGGCTTGGAGTAGAATCGGAGCTAGCCATCTTATCTTCAATATTCTCTGCAACAGAACTAACATGGTGTTGTGCGCCACAGGGAAAGTACAGGGTTTGTCCGGAAAGTAATAAGACTGATTTTCTTCCGCCGCGACTGTACTTCGGAGCGTACGCGCAACTAGAACGTTCCTAGCTAACAAGCGAGCATCTGGTTAGTTGTCTCCGAGCACCTGGAGAGTCAGGACAAACGACATGTTTCTGTGAGAGGTACAAGCCGAAAATGCAGCGTCCGTTAGAGCGATTAAATTCTTTGTGAAACTCGGTAAATCAGCAACAGAGACGTTTGGTATGATCAAGCAGGCTTACCCAGATGTTTCTTTGGAAAGAAGTGGTGTGTTTCGGTGGTACCAGCCCTTTTGAGAGGGCCGGCAAGATGTCGTTGATGAAGACCGTGCTGGGAGACCTGCGACTTCTATAAACACCGTCAATGGGACTCGTTTGCGCAAAGTTATGAACTCAAACCGTCGACTAAGTATTCGTTTAATTGCCCATACATTTAACATTATGAAAATCTGTCGTTCATGACATTGTGACGGAGCACTTTAACATGCGCAAAGTGTGCGTAAAGATGATCCCAAAAGTGCTCGCTGACGACCATTTGAACATGTTTGAAAGTGACCCCCAATTTTTTAATAATGTAATCACAGGTGACGAGTTATGGATCTTTGATATTTTTTTGTTTCCTTGCCTGATAAGGCTGAAGAAAAGCAAGCATTTTGAGACGCCAGAGGGAATCGAAGCAGTATGCACCTCGGCTCTCAAGGCTATTTCGGAGAATGCCTTCCGTGACGTCTTGAATGCTTGAAAATCGCGCTGGCAGCACTGCATCGACGGAGAAGGAACCTATTTTGAAAGTTCTTAAAGAATTGTAACGATTTATTCAATACATTTTTTTAAATCAACTCAGCCCTTTTACACACCCTGTAAGCAGGGGAACATGGTTGTTAATAATCTCCTGGAAAAGTTTGAGGAAATTGGATGGCGAGTAACTACTTACGAGCACGACGTAGCTCTCGTCTTCCAAGCAGAATTCGCTACCATAAAATGGAACAACGATATTTTAAGTTTGCTGACTGTGCGCTCAAGACTAGTGAAAGTATGTCTAGAGTTCTTATCTCTAACTATCAAGTTACTTTATGTTTAGACTGGTTTCAGCGCCTGAATAAAGTGATTTTGCATAAAACTGAAGGCTGATGAGCCTGCTAGGCAGCTACGTCAGTCTCAATAACTGCAAAATGGCAACGAGTAAGAACACCGTTAGTTCGTGGTTTGCTACTTGATCGCCAGGCCTCAGACCAGCAGGGCAAGCGTTGGTCAACTACCACCAGCTATGCAGTTTCAAGTTCTTTCCGGCCCGGGGCAAGTCAAAAGAGATCTGGGGAGCTCTACGCAACTAAAGTTTTATTTTCAATGGTTGTAGGAGTTCTAAGTGAACACTGTCTCATCGTTATTCATATTCATAAAAGTGAATATTTTACCGCAAGGTTGCTACATTGGCTGTTTGGAAGAAGATGATATAGAAACATCTCAACGCTCTCTCCTCGGAGGTCCCACTTTTGCCGAACAAAGCAAAAACACCTCGAATCATCATATATCTTTATATATATAAATCTTCTGACCGTGTGTTTGTAATGGAACTGCTCCTAAACGGCTGGACCGATTTCGATGAAATTTTTTGTGTATGTTCAAGGAGATTCGAGAATGGTTTAGATTCACAATTTGGTTCACTGGAAGATGTTTTTTTAAATTAATTTTTCATTTGTAAGTAATTGCTAATTTTGGAATGTTTGACCGATAGATTGCGCTACCATCGCAGTATCCAATATTCAAACATTAAATTGGCGGAAACGTGCAATAAACAAAACGATGCCAAAGTAAAAGGCGACATCTGTAGACCAGTTTTCATAACGTGGACAGAGTTGTTCGTTCTTAAGTAATAAATTGGGTGATTCAATACATCTATGGGTAGCTATAACATTTTTTCATACCTGCTAACTATTGGAGGCGGTATCTTGACTGGCAATTTAAAGTTGCAAAAGATCTGGCATAAAAAAATAGCAGCATAACTGAAGTGTTGATAAAAAGGTCTATTAAAATTTGAGATATACAGAAATCTTTTCGAAGCATTGCAAGACTGATGCCATAACCTTGCCAGCCGATTTCTTAATATGCAGTCCGCCAGGCTGATAATCGACTGGACTCGATTGATTTCACTGATGCACAGCCCAAATTCAATAGTATTTTTACCCCAAAAACCAATTCTGTCTTAACGCACGAAATGCTTTTTGATTCATTTTTGGTGCTTCACCAAAAATGCGATTATTCCTTAACTAATACTTATATTCTAACTAATAGAAATCATATAGATGGTATTAGTAGCCACAGTAAAACGTGGGCGGGTCCTCTAGTACTAGTATATGTTTCTTACATATCCAGATGAAATAGCAAAAATAGACATAAAAAACTTCAGCAGATTTGTGATTGGCTTAGGACGTTTTGCCGAGAGCCGATATTCAACTACAGGAGTTGTTTGGTTTCGCTTCACAAAGGACTGAGCACAACAGTCTAAATGTGATTCCTCCGGCACGCCGAGGGATCAGACATCTAACATAACCTAACCTAAAGGGTGGAATTTGATCAGTTAGTAGCAAACAATGCCCTTTGAACAGAAAACTTTACTTTACTAAGTCAAAACCAGCAACAAGAAATAAATAAATGTGAGTGCTTTTAAGGCAAAACAGATGAGCACGATTTATATTTTATTGTTGTAGATGATTAACAGAAACATTACGATGGATTTTTAGTGCTTTATAACGTCCCTGCAATCACTTCAATAAATTTGTGGAGAATCATAGCGACTTCAAACAAATAAATTCAATTGTTCCCTAATGCAACATTGCCACACCTTTTTCGTCCTCTCTTTAGTGTCGCTAAGTAGGAGTTGCAACACTTAAATGCCTCTAAGCGTAGATTATTAACACTTTATGCAAAAAGACATGCAGTAAATACAACAACTAAGATGTATGGCATGCAAGCATGCAAACGCGATTCCCAACAGATCAAAGAAAAAGGTAAAAATTTTTCAAATTCAAAACTGGCTTCACACTCGCCGGCTATTTACGCCGATTTTAATATATTTTCCGTTGATTTTTTGCAAGTTTGTTTTTGTAGTAAGCGACTTTTGCCAACAAACAAATGCGCACTTCATTGCGAATGATTTACGAATTAGCCGACGCACGTTATGCGAACGCTCCAGGGGTGGGAGATGGCAGAGGTAAGAGCGGAAGAGCAGCGCAAAAACCGTTAGCAACAGGCAGCGGGCGCTATGTCTGCGCCAAAGCAAACAAGCGAACATATGCAAATGTTCAGAAATATATCAGCGAGCTTACAGTTGTATGTGAGAATGCTTGTATGTGAGTGTGTGCGTCTGGCTGTGTATATCGCGTGGTGTTCAAAGATTGCTCGCAAGGATTGCGCGGATTGCCATGTAAAAAGCATAAAATGTGAAACGAGTCAAAAGGGACTCATAATTCATCATAAATCAGCGAACCGAACGGAAAAGCAAATGCCAGCAAAGGCAAAGATTCGAACACACGCACACTCTTACACATACACATGCACAGGCACATGGCAGCGCAGCCAAACGCCCGCACTTCGATGGAGTGAATTGTGCAATCGCATTATCATTGAAAGGCATGAGACCACATAACGTGGCATAAGCAAATAAACGGGCAGTTAACTGTACAGTACACTACGTGTGTGCCTGTGTGCGTGTGTACATGCAAATAAATACTTGTATACCCTGAGCAACAAGCACAAAAAAGCACCGTCCATAAACATTTTTTATTAGTGCTTTGTGTGTGCGTGTGTGCATGCGTGTGTGTGAGAGCTGTATGCTCGCATTTATGGTTATATATTTGAGGTTATTGATAAAAGCCAGTAACTTCCACACATTCATATTTGAAGTGCTGTTTGTGTAGAGGAGAGTGCCACAGCGCATGCGCAACTGTCTAATAGAATCACTGCTTTGGGAATAGTAAAAAGGATATACCAAATGAATGGCAGATATATTTATTAGTCACGTGAACATACATACAGGGTGACCCGATAAGGTTAGCATGAAAAAAAATTTATATAAAAGAAAGCAAACAACAAGAAAAAGCTTTGACTTTGGTTGCATCGAAGAAGTTATAAAATCGTTCACAACAACAAAAGACTCTATACAAGTACATGATCGATTAGTTTGTATGTCAGCTATATGCTACAGTTATCTGATCTGAACACTTTTTACTTAGCTTATAACGATGGATCCAACGCTTCGTTCAACTTATGATCAACAAAATCGGCTTACTTAGCGTACTTTTCGTAACGCCATCACCCATCTTGAGACCCAGCATTCATTACTAGATAATATTCGATCGAATAGACCACGTCCAGCAAGCAGTGAAGAAAATATAGCAGCCGTAGGTGATAGTGTACACTAAGACCGTGGAGAGTCGATTTGCAACTCGAATCGACGTAAGGAACGACTTGGCGCATTGTACGTCGAGATCTTAAATTGTAAGCGTACAAAATATAGCTTATGCAAAAGCGCGAGCCGCTCGACCTTCACAATCGACATCGCTTCGCTCTTTGGGCTCTTGAAAAGTACCAAGAAGATCCGACGTTTTCAAGCCAAATTTTGTTCAGCACTGAGGCCCGCTTCTCAATCCATGGTTATGTAAATAAGCAAAATTGGCGCATTTGGGACGATAAGCTACGTGAAGAGATTCAAGAGTTGCCATTTCATCCAGAAAAAAACAACGGTTTGGTGTGGTTTGTGGTCCGATGAAATGTGAGAACTTAACCTTCAATGGCGACCGTTATCGCGCCATGATTACCGACTATTGGATGCCTAAAATTGAAGCTCGTGATCTCATCGACAATTGGTTGCAACAAGGCGGCTTCCCAGACATCACATCAATCAGTGGATTTATTGAGAAAATCCTTCGGTAAGCACATAATTTTACGTTTAGAACCGGCCGATTGGCTATCAAGATCGCGTGATACCACACGACTTTTTCCTGTGGGGACATGTAAAGTCTTTGAAGGGAAACATCACGCATGTCATTGGGCAGTTACCAGTCGAAATGCTCGAAGGAGTTCTCGAAAATTGGACTCAACGGATGGACCATCTAAGATGTAGTCGCGGCAAACATTTGAAAGAGGTAATGTTCAAAAAGTAAATACCAAAGAATATTCTTTCGAATGATAATAAACATTTCCCATTGTATTTTAAGTTTTTCTTTTTCTGCACTGGCGTAGACATCGCTTACGCGATTATAGCCGACTCAACAACAACGCGCCAGTCGTTTCTTCTTTTCCCAAGAAAGCCTAGCTTTATTGCAACCTTTCATACAGTTATATTTTTAAGTGCAGAGTAGCACATAAGAATACTTCAAGTAGTCGTACCAGGTTTTATAGACTCATTTTTATTGCTTACACCTTTTAACATATGCTGATTGTGATGTAATAAAGTACGTCTAAATATTGGCTGAAACTGTTATTCACTGGAAGGCTCGCTCGTGCTTCGACAATTGATCAAACGCATGCAAAGTATATAGCTCAGAATGGAGAATAATTGGAGAAATAATAAAACAATTTTCAATGAATAATATTTGTTTTTGTTCTTTAATCCCAAAATATAAGATTCCGGTCTTGCAAATATGCTTCAGTACTTCTAGTGGACGCTAGACTTGTTTGTAGTGGTTTTGGCAAAGATCGGCATACTTCATGACTCATTAGAGTATGGAAATGAACTTAATCAAGATCCTATTGTTAGCTCATAAGAAGTAGAAAACTTATGATTCTCTTTCAATAATAAGACCTTAAGAAAACCCGTTGATACAAAGAACTAATTAAATATAATACGCTGATTATTTATTATCAAAATGTTAGAGGGCTTAATACAAAACTTACTAATTTGTATTTAAATAGCATTAGTTGTTACTTCAAAATCATTGCTTTCACAGAAACTTGGCTAAAGCCCCACGTTTTCGATAATGAAATATTCAACAGCGAATTCGAAATCTTTAGGTATGACCGGATGAACAGAAAAGGAAGTGGTGTCTTGTTTGCTGTTCATTCTTCAGTTCTATCTGAAGAAGTCGATGTTCCGCATGCAGACTTCATAGAATTTAAGTGCATTCGTATTTGCGCCAATAGTGGCCATATCTACTTAACTTTATCTTATATACCGCCTCACTCGGACATATCTGTATATATGCAGCATGCTTCATTAATAAATAATGTTTTCTCAATGGCTAATAATAATGATTCCAAGATTCTTTTGGCAGATTTCAATTTAACGTGCGTATCATGGAAATATATTGATGATTACACCATTCCTATTAGTACTGGCTTATGTTTTAACCAGTTCTTGGATGAAATGTCGGAGTTGGGCCTTAACCAAATTATTTCAATTTCAAACGAGTTTGGTAAGCTGTTAGATCTAGTTTACGTTGATAACGCTTCAATGATCTCTGTTGTCCGATGTGATCTTTTGGTTCGGAAAGAGGACTCGTATCATCCTGCTTTGGAAATTAACATCGAAATAATAGCCAACTTTGCTCATAATAATACACAAGACCTTTGTTTTCAGTTCAAATTTGCGAAAGCTAATTTAAAGAAGATTAATTACGAACTTTCTAAAATAACTTGGCCAGATTACAGTGGAAATTTTGAATTTAGTGCTTTCCCACTTTAATGAAACTATTTTAAACTTATTTGAAAAATATGTTCCGAAGTGTGTTGTTACTCAAAAAATTAGTTCTAATTTATGGTTTTCGTGAAAAACGTGAAGACGTCTTATATCAGTTAAATATGTTAGCACAACCATATAATTATGGCCCAGATATGATTCCCTCATGCCTTCTTAAAAAATGTGCCAATTATATATACCAACCCCTAACAAAACTATTTAATTCATCTCTTATGCAAGGCTTATTTCCATCTATAATATATATTTATAATTCCTTTACATAAGAGTGGATTTGGGTCATCTATTGAAAGCTATAGGGCAATAGCAAAGTTGTCAGCAATACCTAAACTTTTTGAAGCAATTATAACAGGCGATCTCTCCACTAATTTCTTGTTCTCAGCACGGTTTTCGTAAAGGGAAATCTACAATAACTAATTTGCTTGAATTTGTATCACAAGTATCAACGGGCTTTAGGGAGAATAAAAATACTGATGTTATACAAACAGATTATAGTAAAGATTTTGATAAAGAAAACCATTCAATTCTTTCATATTTAAAGATACTTTTTCTGACATAATCAATGTTCCTTCAGTCATTCCTCAAGGTAGCCATCTTGGTCCAATTTTGTTCTTGTTATTTGTTAATGACATATCATCTGTTGTCAAGTTTTCAAAAGTTTTATTATATGCTGACGATGTAAGACTTTTTAAAATATATAATATACTTCAAACAGCGAACGATCTCAGTTGCAAACAGACTTAACAGTTTAAATCTCCCCCCTTACGCTAACCATTTAAAACTTATAAATCTCCCGCCACTCGCTAGTCGTAAGGAGATGCTTGGTATAATATTTCTTGTAGAACTCATGAATGGATCAGTCTGTAGCCCATCTCTCTTATATGGTATTAATTTTAACGTTCACGCTCGCTCTACCAGACAGTTTTGACCCTTAGTTTTAAAATTTTCTAGAACAAATTTTAAGTTAAACGAACCATTCCGCCGTATATGTCATGATTTCAATTCTCATTCCAGCATATTTGATCTAACAGGCTCATTCTTTACCATTAAAAAAATTACTTTCTCTATTCTTAACAAGTAACATTTAAAAATAATAAACTTTAATCTATTTCTTAATTTTGGCTGTTGAAATTTTTGTTACTGTAGATGAGCAGCTTAAGATCGCAACGCTTAAAACTCTCTTGCCTTTTATAACTCGGCTAATTCCGCTCGTTCGCGGATTGCGCCCTTTGCGTCGGTTGGCGGGAGGAGGGTAATCTTTCGGTATTATTATTACTGAGACTTGTAGAGCTTTCTAAGACAATTCATCATTTTAGTATAATATATGTATATATGTATATTTTTTTTGTAAGTTTCAACCAGGTATCTCCTGGTCCCTCTTTGAATGGAATCAAGTGATATGATGATAAGACAATCTAGGCTATAGCGGAAGCACAGAGAATTATAAAACTGATGAGATTGAGGAAGGAATACCTCAGTTTTACAAACAGTGGAATAAAGACAGGTCGGAGCTAAGCTGCCTTCGGGATGACTGAGCCGCATAAGAGCTCGGTGAACGCTAGTCAACTAAGCAACTACGCAATCGTAAGGTCTTTCTGACCCCATGTAAATCGTACGAGCTCACTTCACCATCAGAAAGGTTCAGATTTACCTAGTTGTAAAGGTTTTTAATAGTAGTTATCTAATGGGTATATAGACAATAATGTTAAAATCTTATAGGGCGCTGTTTGCTGAGTTGCCTGGAAGCATTTGTCGATATATAAAATCTAACTGCAGCAGTTTTCTGACTTCACGAAGGACTGTCATTAACATTTCAAGTTTTACCTATGTACGTCTTACGAATTAGCCATAGAACATAACATTATCTCAGCAGCCTGGAAACTGTATAATTTTTAGTTGTTCATCGGAGCAGTGATATTATTTAACTACGGAGAACCGTTTCCAATAAAACTCAGAAAAAACTTTTTCTTTTCTTCAGACCGAGTCTCCAGCGTTTGCAATACTATATGTGCTCCCAATGACGTATATTCATATGATATGAAATATTTAAGTTCAAGTATAACTAATGCCCAAAAATAGACATATTTCCTAAACTATAACCCCACCCACTCAATCAAGCATTTGCCTAAGTATCCAAGTAAGCATGAGCATAAATACTTATCTAGACACCAGTTACATTAGTCTCGTCTGGTTTTGGCTCATTTACCATAGGCCTAACTATGTTGGCGGCAAATCAGTATTTCGCAACGGAAGTCGTAGCTTTAACGCGATTTGGCAATTCACCACCCATGCCACACACACGCACATCCACATAGATTTGTACCAAGTCCTATCAAGGCCACCCAAACCGTATGTCTCTGCCTTACCACTACCGAAATTAGAATTCGTGTGGTTATTGTACCAAAATGTATGGTCACATGTAAACATGCAAGGAAACAACATGGCAAAAGTGGGAGAACGGTGGTAAACATTAGTAACGGAGCCACAATTTAGGGCGCTGCTGGCAAAAGGATGGAATATCGCGATAACTGGCACTGTTGTGTGTGTGGACGGGCCATCGAATTGCGAACGAATTGGGCAAATTGCAGCGAATTACCAACTAATATACAGGCAGTCAGCCAGCAGAAACTTTGCGGCACTTGCGCGTACGCGGCAGCCCGGCCTCGAGGAGGCGGCAGCAACTAAAGTAATCAAGGAAACGAAAACAGGAAACGCCGCGGCAAAACAGGATATCTTAATGAAGTATCGATTTCTTTTATGAGCTTTGCGCCGCGCCAACACATACATACAGAAGGAGGCAAGAGCATACATTACAATTGTATTAGCCAAAGACGCGCGCTCAGCAGCGCTCGCTCCTACCGCGCACCAACAGGGCATATGAAATTCAGCGCGCGATTCGAATACACTCCACACCCAGTGCCTGTGCGCGCTGAGTAGCAGTGGGGTATGGAATGATAACTGTGGATGGATGGCTTGATTTGCGGCCATCAAATGTTGCCAAACGTATGCGGCGCGCTGGCAGCCAGGCGGCCGGCCAGCACGCGTTTGTGTGCTAGACTGCCGCTGGGAACCGCATTAATGACGTCCGGCGCTGTTGGGGAGTATTGGTAATGAGTATGCTGTCTGCGCCTGCCACTATCTGTTTGATTGAGAATTTGCGCCGAAGATAACGTGAATGCCACAACAGCAAAAACAACAATGCAGACAGTATGCGGTGAAGTGATGCGAGTGGCCACGGCAAAGGCACTGACAAAAACTAAGAGGAGTTTGGTATGACAGGCCGTTGAAGTAGCGCTAGCAGCAACAACAAGTATACACACACATACATACACTAGCCGGCAGAAGTATGCGCGTGATAATAAGCATAGCGCTGGCTGGCATTCAACGGGGTTACACGCGCTAGTAGTATATGTGGCAATGTGGTGATAGTGGTTGTATCGCGACCCCAGCGGAGCCGCGCTGCCAACTCCCACAAATTCCCTGGAGTCGCGTAAAGCATTTATTTTGATTTTGTTACATTTGCTCGCTTTGTCTGCTGTAGCCGGGAACTGGATGTGCGCGCGTTCGCTTGCAATTTCGTTAAGGGGCTCACAAGTCGTTGGCAACCGCCACCTATTTCCCTCCACATACAAAGTACTATTTTGTTTCTTGCGTGATGTTTTTTTTTTTTGTTTTCTGCGCTTTGGCCCTTCGCGCAAATAGTTCAGTCAATTTCGGTTTTAACTTTTCGCTGCACTTGTTGTTTTTGCGGTTACAAGTTTGCGGTTAAACGTGGAATTTTCGGTTGTTAGCGAGCGCGCAAAAGAATGCACGTCACGGCGATGTGATGCGGTGCGGGGTCTAGCGGCGCATATGGGAATTGAGCTGCTTTGGTTATTTCCATCTATTTTTTCCACTTTTTTCTATGCCTTGGCTTGGCCACCCCACCCAGTCTTTGCGGTACAGCCTTTTTGCCTTCTATATCAATTTTCTCTCACTCGTGCGCTTCCTTTGGCTTGCTCCAATGCGGTTTATGCCCAAAACAGAAATTAGTTTTTATGCCCGCAGCAGTAACTTTGCTGCTGTTGTACGCGACTATGTATGTTGATGGTAGCAGTGCTGGTAATATCTCCCCGCCCCCGTATTTCTAAATGTTGGCCACAATGCTGCGGCCGCAAAGCCGAAATGTGGCTGAGTGGTAACCAAAGCGTAGCAGTGCCGATGAGTGACTGTTGAGCTGCCAAAGCGGATGAGCTGCCACAAACAAACATTATACCGATTATATTATAGATATACTTGCCCACTCTTGTAACCATGGAAAACTATAAACACTTACACAGACACAGATCGAGCTTTTTAATAAATGTATATTTTATATACATAAGTATGTATGTATGTAGTATAGACATACATATGTCCATACATACATATGTACATATTATATATGCCAATAAATTGGTTTATGTACATATAAGCATCTGCAAGTAAGCCTCAATTACAATTTCGGGATTTGTAAATAACGGTTTCGGGATCCCGAAATTTCGGGATTTCAAAAGCCTTCACACAATATTCAAACATGCTTCAAGAAGAACTAGTGTAAAATTTAAAAACCCGAAATCCCAAAAATCACAATCCTGCGATTTCGGGATATTAAAAGTTTCGACAGAATATTAAAATAAACTCAATGTTAAAATATTTTTTAAATCAAAAAAATAGGAAAAATGTTGAAAATCTCGAAATCCCGAAAGTCGTAGTCTCGAAATTCTGAAAATCCATACTTCCGAAAATTCGGTACAAGTATGCAGTACAAATTTTCACAAAGTATTCAAATATACTCAAAATATTTAAAAAATCACGCTAACTAAATATAATTTGAACGTGCCCAAGTCCCACAATTCGTAATCCCGAAATTTCGGGACGTTAAAATTCGGTATATTACAAGTTTTTCAAGTTCATATTATAAACCACCGGAACTAATTATAAGCTGCAAATCTCGAAAATCCCGAAAGCGCGAAAATCGCAATTCCAAAATTTCGGGACGTTAAAATGTGCGCAAGACCTGTTTTGTATAACACAGTAGCTTCATTTTCTAATATCAATATATCTATTAATCTCCGTGCATATTTACAATCACTGATGGACATGTCCATAATACATACACACATACAAGTATATACTGCCTTGCATTACCGTGATGTGCTTGCGAAATCACAGAATTATATCAGCGCAAAATCAAATCAAATTTCGAAATGAAATAAAACTAAATTACAAGTGACTCCTCACATTGTACACAAGAGCCGTTGCCAAGTAGCGGGTAAGAGGGAGTAGCTATCGCTTATAGGCACAATTCTCATACATTCCTCACACAAACACACACAAACATGGACATGGACGAGTGCAAGTACATTATGCATTACATGAATTTGCAATAAATCTTAATGACTTTTTTTCATCGCCGCCAAACACCATTAGTGGCTGATCGAATTGATTACCGTTAGGCTTGCTGGTTGCTGGTCGGCTATTTGGTGGATCGGTTGATTGGTTGCCTGGGCATTTGGTTATTTCCATTACAGTGCAGTTATTTCATTACTTTGGCGTCGTTATATTTTACTACCACTAAATATATAATATGTACATATGTATGTACATAAATATATATATACTTATATATATATACATATGTATATGCATAAAGGCATGTGGTGTAATATCCTTTGTATTTTTGGACCATTTTAATCTGTTGATGTCGTTAATATTTTGTTGTTGATTATAATGAAATTAGTGGAATGACCATCACTTTT